>NC_040251.1:12569092-12771531 GCF_001444195.1 Xiphophorus couchianus
CAACAAAACACTTGTCTTTTCCATCAGCCATTATGCAGTGCTTACAGTGGTAAAACCAGCTGACCAAACTTGCTGGAACCTTTCGGGTTAGTTACTAGGTAGGTTTTTTCTGAACACCCTGGCTGTTTTTAGAAGCAGCCAAGACCAAAATGAAAGTATAAAAACCTGCAAAATGTGAATTTTGCATAATAGGTCCCCTTTAAGGATGTATTAGATCTTACTTGCTTGTTTTTGTCATGTTTTTTACATTTGCAGCATTAAAAATGACAGAAAAGAGACAAGGGAATCAATATTTGCTTTTGTTACTGTTGTGAAACCAACCTCAGACTATAACGGATTTAAATCAGATTTTATGTGATACACCAACACAAAATAGTGCATTACTATGAAATGGTAGATTATATAAATAGTTTTCTAAATGTTCTGTGCATTTGCACTTACATTTATTAAATGCAATGCAATCAATTGGCGTCTAAAGTTACTAAATATTTTAGCCACAGGAATTCCCTGAAACAAAATATTAGAAACATTTGGATTTCTGTATTTTAAAGGATTTTAGGTCAGTCATAAGCTAAATGTTGTTAAAGCCAAAACAAACCAGAAAAGAAAGTCTTTTGTTACTGCTTTGTGATGTATTATGACATAAAATCTCCATAAAACTGAAGTTTTATGATTGTACAGAGACAAAATGTAAAAAAGCTAAATAGTTTTCCAATATGCAGGTCATTGTCTGTCTGTTTTTCTGCTTGTATTGCTGCATTCTCCACAGCTGTCCATAGCAGTGTGCATTGGTTTTCTGGGAGCCTGGACCCCTTACGCTGCCGTGGCAATGTGGGCTGCTTTCGGAGACGCCACAACCGTCCCTCCTGTTGCGTTCGCCCTGGCCGCAGTGTTGGCCAAGTCTTCCACCATCTACAACCCAATGGTCTACCTGCTGTGCAAGCCCAATTTCCGCGAGTGTTTATGTAGAGACACGTCTACACTGCGACAGATGATGCACAGGGGTAGTCCACAGCCGCAGGAGCGATTCAGCTTCACTCCACAGCGCAACAAGGACACAAGTGCCTCCACAAGGTTCTCAAATGGTCAGCAGGATAGCTACGGGGCATGTCTGAACTGCACCGAGAATGCAGCGCTGCAGAAGACTGCCTGCGTCCTGACGGGATCCACCTACACCGAGGTGACAGTTAGTCAACTCTCAGCCAAACCAGGAACAGATTTCATCTAACAGAGCGACTTGGTTCAAACACTAGAAAAGACCTGATGTAATCTGTTTCCTTCTCAATCTGAACACCATGGCAACTCCACAGGACTGCAATGAGCTGCTGTGGAGTCCTGAAGGACTGAAGTGACAAATCTGCACTGGTCTGAGTCAGTCTGAATAGATTTACCACTGACATTTATGTTTGTCTCAAGGTTTACTTCACTTTAAGGTTGCTGGCGGTTTTATTTTATCCAACAGACATTTAGGACTCAAAATCTGTAAAAACTAAGACAGTGGTGCTACTGCTGGATCAGGGACACTTTATTTCTCATGTAAAAGAGGAAACAGAGACACGGGAGATCACATGATAATAAAGAAGGTAAATGTGCAGCTGTAAAGTGTTTCTCAACTTAAAATCACAACTCCCTGTTGACTTGAACACCTCTGTGTGAATATGTTGTTATCATTGCAACTAGGATTCATTAAAAAAGAAGCTTCTTCGGTAACAAACACAATGCAAAAACACTAAATCTTACCAAGTACTTTTGGTCTAGTAAATATCTTAGTACACTTGAAATGAGACAAAATTTACTTACAAGTAACTTTTCAGCATAGTATAGGCGCTTGTTGAAAAAGTACACATTATTTCACTTATAACATGGAAGAAATTTATTGTTATAAGTGAAATAATCTGTCAGTGGAACTAGAACTTTTTCATCAATATTAAAAAATGATCGACTTTATACTGGCTCCTATATCTTGCTGAAATGTTTGTAGGATTTTGTGTTTTTCCAGTTTACACAAGTATCATAATTGCACCATTTTCTGCTTTTCTTTAAGATCTGACCAGCCGATTCAGATTTTGAGCAATTTCTTTTTTATTTTTTTTTATTTTAATGCTTCCATTTTTTTGTGGTTTCCATGGACTCTGGAAACAAGTTTTAGGTGTAACATTTTCTAATCGTGAGGAAATTAAGGAGATTTTGTGAAACATGAAGTCCTGTTTTGATTTTGAAGTATTTGAGTTGTTTCTAATTTGCTCAAGTTCTGAATAGTGTTTGGATCAAGGGTGTGAAATTCATCGCATTCTTCAACTGTGTCTTGACTGGGTATATCACGTTTGTGGTGATGTCATTTTCACTTCTTATTTTATATTTTTTGTCAGCTGACAGTCCAAAGTGTGAGTGGTTAAATAATTATAAACCAAAGTAATCAGAAAGTAAGTTGAGCCGCCAGTTTCAAGCATCCAGAACCCTGACGTGAGTCAAGCATTTGTTAAAACCGAAAGTAGTCGTATCCTTGGTTGATTTACATTTATCTGATAAAAAAAAAATCTGTGGATTGAGCTAAAGATTAGCGTTATGGCAAAGAGACCTTCCAATCTCAAAGACTTGGATCTCATCACTGAAGATAAACTGTCAAAATATCAAATGAAATATTTAAAGGGATGTGATTGTTGTAATGCCAATAATTTCCACTGATTGTTCAGGAGGGTATAAATAATTTGGCATCCCACTTGTTAATAAAATCTACCTAAAGAACTGATAAATTAATTGATTTTCAAATTTAACCTATCTTTATATTGTTTTAATATCTTTAGCAAGATGCCTGTCTCACTTCTAGAAACAAGCGTAAAATCTGCCAGGAGTATGAATAACTTTTAGCTGAATTGTACATGGCGTGTGGAAGCTGCAGCTCTGATAGTTACATTTTTCAACTAGTCCAAATAATCTGTGGCAGCTTAAGTTAGTTAATGATCAAATTGTGTCACCGACAAATTGTGGCGTTACGTTCCTGTGGCATTTAAACCAAAGGTAGAAACAGAGTAGTGTGATGGGAGAATAACGACTTTAACACATGAAATAAAATCAAATGTAATGAGTGAATCTGAGTGTTTTTATTTCTGATGCAGTTAACAAATAGAAAAATAGCATTTTAATCTTTCAACAGTTGCATTTCCATTGACCATATAACTGTGCAAATTGGAATTACAAAAATAAATTTGCTTAATATAAAGAACTCACGCTTTAGGAGGATTAATTAATTTTTTGTGTATTTTGCACAAAACTCCAATGGAGACACTTTTTTCTCATCACATGTTCAAAAGCTACTGGTGGAAAAGACGAAGATGACGACAGGAAGTGGTAGGAGGATGATGGCAAATAAACAAACTTATTCACGCGTAATTTTCATTTCATTTCTTTTCTAATGGAAACACACAATTGCAAAACTCGACATCAGTGGAATATCAACAGTTTTGTGCATGTTGGTAATGGAAACGCAGCTAATAACTGATCAGACGCATTAAGAGGAAAACTGATGATTCCAATTTTTACTTGTTTAATTTGTGTTTTCTCTACTTTCAGGCTCACTGCATTTAAACTACGTGAATAAAAAAGTAGATTTGTGTTAAGATAAGTTAGATTTTACACACACAACTAGAACGTGCTAACCAGATATAATTTACAGATTTTTATATCATTACAAAAAGAGGGAAAGACTTTTAAAACATTCTTAAAAATTTGGATTTCCAAAGTAGTTTACAAGCTGGCAAATACAACTTTACTTTAATAACTGCTTAAATGTTTTTATTTGATTCTAGCTCATCAGGGCCACTTATCATGTAAAACAGTTTCCACTGCAGCTCCTTTCATTGCCGTCCTGCTCATCTTTCCTGGCAACTAATGTGAATAAAAGCCTTAAACTGAAATAAAGAAGGAAATTATCATATCTGATGTCCTGCGTGCTGCTCCCAAAATCTGCTTTCCTAGAAATTAGAAACACATTTAAATGGATTTTCTTTATTTTTTTCACTGCTGTGTGGCTTTATGTGTATGTAAACATGAGCATAAGTAATGCTATTATTGACTAATTTTAAAAAAAAGAATCTTGTAAAACGTATTTAATAAAAAGACATAACAAACTTCCGTTTTGGTATTCTCTTATTTCTCCTAAATTAGGGAAAGTATAAGTCTTTTATTAGGATGGATTCCAAATTAACACATCTTCTTCTAAATTTAATATTTCTAAATCAATACTTGAAGCTGTTACATTGCATGATAAATATATATGAAGAAACCTTTAGATTTCTGAGGTTCTTGGTTCTTTTTGTGAAAGTAAATCGATATTTGAAACCTCTACGACTTCATGTTGCTTAGAAAACTGTTCATTACCTGGAGAGTCCAGCGTCTTCAAGTTCATTCAGCAATCTACGTTTTCTTCAAAGGAGACAAAATAGGAGGCAGCTATTTTATTCTAAACAATATTAGAAAAGGGAGAGACATAATACTGTATATATGTATATATACAGTGTATGTATATATGTATATAATTTTCAGCCATTGTGGAAGGTCCATAAAGCTGCATGTTGCAGACCTCTGCTTTAAACCAAGGCTAAAAATCCAATTTAGAGTTGCTTTCTATTAACCACTGGAACATCATAAACTGTTGTCTGTTTTTCATCTCTTTCCTTTGCTTTTCCACTGCATTGTAAAGTTTTTCCATATTTCTAGTTTAATTTTCCCTTTAATCATGTAAAGAGCTATGAATTGCCCTGTCGCTGAAAATGTGCTATGCAAATAAGATCTCCTTTTCTGCGGTGAATCCTCACAGAGCTGGAGTTGGAGGCTCACTTCAGTCAACCTGCTCACCATCCAGAGAATCGATGAGAGGATTAGATTATTCGGTTTACATGAAGCTGCAGCAGAGCTTCTCTGCTTTAGAGTGTTTACAAATCATGAATCTGCAAACGACTCATGAATGAATGGATGATCGAGAAGGGAGAGAGGCTAAAATTAATTTTGTTTGAATGGTGACCAGAGCCACCAGAAGAATCTGAACTTTGTTACGAACACAAGTTATCAATTAATGAGTTCATTTAAGGTTAATTTATCTTATCAATCGACTGACAATTAATTGACAAGCAGCCATTTTCTTAAAAATCAGATTTTGCTCTTGTATGAAAAGGGCCAACCGTCTTTCTGCCATGGAAAGGGGTACATATTTTTTTATAATCTGTTGAATTAAAAGAAAAAAAACATTAAATTTAAACATTTCGTCACAGCTGTATGAAACAATGCCTGAATAACCAGAAAACTGCAGTTTTATCTGTTCACTTTTGCAAAGGAAATTGTTAAGTAAGGAATGAAACAAAGATTATTGTTAAATTTTGGTTGAAACTTGATTAGACTCAATAAATAATCATATTATTAGTGTATATTTCACTGTAAAACATTTGAAGGTCATTTAACTTGGAAATGAAAGTTCACCTGCTGCCTTGAAAATGCAACAACTAAGATATTTTGGTTTTAACTCAGAAATGAAAGTTTATGAAGTTGATTTAACAACAAATACAAGTTGTCCAAACATTGTTTTTAAGTTAATTAATCTAGAATTGTGAGTTTTAACTTAATCCTGCAATTTAAACCAAATAATCATTTCACTATATATAAGAAAAAAACTGCCCTCATCTAGTTAAAGAACCACATTTTTCTATTGTTTTCACTCATAATATCAAGTTAAAATATCTACTTATTTTACTTTAGAATCATTTAAATTCTTGTTTCAAATTGCATGAACAAATTTCTGATCTGATAATGAATTTTATTAAACATCACAATAAATTCAGCTCAGAAACATTTAGTGTGAACAGGACATTAATTAAAATAAACGTTTCCTAATTCCTAATAACACACAAGAGTCAGATCAATGTAACGCACTTCCATGCCACTAAGCATTCTGGGAAATAGTTCCCACTCCTGTCTTTTTCATTCAGTTTTTTAAGTGCTAACCTAAAACCTCTAGTTTATTCAACTCTTGGAGGTCTGACAAAATTAATAAAAAGTTAACATAACTTACTGCTGTAAGTTTATCTTTCACAAACCCAAACATTTAGGTTCAAAATATAAACCTGGGTAAATTTATTTGACTTAAAGAGTGGAACAAAGTAAACACAACTAAATGCGGCTTAAATGTTTTACAGCTGTTCTGCGTTTCCTGGAGTAAAATCAATGCTATTTTGATTTTAACTGTCCGTATGATAGTTTGATGTTCAGCTGAAAACCTTCAGTGACTTATTCTCCAGCATTACATACGATTTTTAGAAGCAGCAGAAACAATTGAGTATCGCAATAAATTTACTGTTGGTAAACATTAAGTTGAATGTTTTGTGTTTTCTTTAAATCTTGAATAAAATTCTGATTAGTGCCTCCATTTATTTGGAGAACATGAGGTGACAAAATCAATTTAAAACTTCCTGTAAATATTTTTGCAAAATCCACTAGAAAAAAAAACAACAGAAACTCTTACAGAATAGATTATGAATATTAACATTTTTATAGACAACAAAGATTAAATAATTTAACAAATAATTACAGATGACAAGTTGATGAGATATACAGCAGTAAATTAATAATCTACTGTAAAGGGAGGTTAGAATCTTACTAGTTTGCACAATAATGTGCTTAAAGTTTTTGGGGTTTTTTTGGAGCTAGAGCGCCCTCTACTGAATACAAACAGAAGCGAACAAACAAGACGTCCACCAAACGTCTTGTTTTTTTCATAAACTTGTTTGTTCTACAAACAGACTGGATTGCCCAATGTATTCAAGTTTTAATGCTTCAATTTGTGCAGTGAAAGTTGACATTTTGTTAGTTTATTGGGCATGGTGATGACTTTTATTTATTGCCAAAATCTTTATCCATGTGAAAAGTTCACCTAAATAAAAAATCATTTTCAAGTTGTAACATTTTAATTGCGTAACAATTGCCAAGGAATTCCCAAGATCTTAACATATTGAGAAAAAGTTTTAAAATGTCTACACAGAAAATGATTAGCAAAAGCCAATCCACTCAGATAAATCCTAGGCATAAACTAGGATTTATGCCTACTGTAAAGAAAAGCTAGAATCTCTCCTTTACACAATGTTTATTGTGTATAAACTGGTGTTTATTCACAATAAACACCAGTTTATTGTGTTTATTTATTGCATAAACGTTTTTGGTTTAATGATTTTCATTTTTCTTTTGCACATCACTTTGTAATCTGTCTTGAAATGTGCTATTTCACTCTAAACATTGGTTTTGTCTTTGAATATACATTTGTTATTGTTCCTTAGAGAGACATTTACATTCTTGTACACTCCTTAAAAACATTGCTTTTATTAACTAAATGTATTTTCCTATTTATTATTGATATTATTAGTGGCAATCTAGTATTTTGATCATTATTATTACTTCGTATGAATGTTATTAGCCCACAAGGCAACCCTATTAAATTTGACTCCTTTACAAATGCCTACAACAACAAATGCAAACCTCCAAAAGAAGAACTAGACTTTTAAACAAAATGGACTTAAAATGCATTTATTTTCTGTGATGTAAACTTGTACTTTAAACTATATTACCAAAAATAAAAAGAGCTGTTAAGCTCTAATAGTTTAACAGGACATATCAAATAATCTTTTGCCATAACGTTTCTGAAAAGAATAAACACTTACTGCTGCTTTGAAGATGTTTTGTATGTTTTATAGGATATGCGGTGGTAACGCTTGCGACTCGGAAGTCCGCCATCTTTGTTCTGATCGGCATACAGGCACTAGGCTATTTTTGTCTTGCGCAATAGCCAACAGATGCAAACTGTCGTTTCTTATATAAGAGTTATAGGGAAGATACAGATACAGGGAAGTGTCTTACAGTCGAATCAAGCCGAAAAATATCGAATATCACTCAAAACTTCCAAGCTTCCTTCTAGTCGAGGGAGACGTTGACGCTGATCATTTTATTTATTTATTTATTTATTTATTTATTTATTTATTTATTAGACTTAATAATATAATAGGTATCTACGCTGCTCGTTGTCTTTCTTCGAGCAATAAAAGAATTACAGATTTTAAAATGACTCGATGTAGTTCGTTTTCTGGAACGGAAGTGTTGGTTGCTTAGCAACTAAATACGTCTCGCGCTGACGTTCACTACTGGTTGTCAAAATTCGTTTTCACTTGAACTAAAGGTAAGTCGTGCTCGTGATATCGGCGCTATTTTCTCCCTCACAACGTTTACATTTCATTTCTAAATTATGAAACATTAAAATTCTACCGACGTCATTTCTTTACCCATAAAACGTGACCTATAGCTGCTGAATCTTAGCTCACGATGCAGCGACAGCTAGCGTTAGCTGACTTTAACCTAACCTAGCATAAACGATACATTGTGTTGTTGTTGTAAAGTTAATACAAAGACAAAGCCTAACATTTCCTTGTTTTTCTATACCAGGTCACATTAATCATTTCATAATGATGTTCTTCACGCAACTGTTTACGTCCAAAAGAGGTCCTTTAGCCAAAATTTGGCTGGCAGCGCACTGGGAGAAGAAACTTACCAAGGCCCATGTGTTTGAATGCAACTTGGAAACATCCATCAGAGACATCCTTTCCCCTAACGTACAACTTACTTACTTACTTACTAAAAATACATATCTACACATTGTAGAATGAAATATATCCATTTGTTAAATCCAGTTAATTTGTAGTAACTTCAAACAGCTGATTTTGAAGATGTGAATCTGATTTTTTTTTCTAGATGAAAATTGGTTTGAGGACTTCTGGTCACCTTCTTCTTGGCGTGGTCAGAATCTACTCTAGGAAGACAAAGTATCTCCTTGCAGACTGCAGTGATGCCCTGATCAAAATTAAAATGGCATTCAGGCCAGGTAACGATTACTTTTACTTTTTAGCATATTTTCTTTTGTTTAATGTTTTTATTTGTAGTAATACATTTAAAACGGTGATTATAATATTTTAGAAGTTTCAAGAAATTGTCAGTTTCTATGCAATCTGGAAAAGTAAAATACTATTTAATTTTTACAGCCCAGGGTTAGTATGTAATATATAAAATAATATATAAAGATTTTGGGGAGATTTTCAGACTTATCTTTTTTGACCCATTTTCTAAGCTAAAAATCAGAATGTCCACCATAACTTGGACAAAATTACCATAAAATCAACCTGTTCCTTTTCAAGTTCTTATTTTAAAACTCCACACACACAAAAGAACACCTCTAGAAACTTCATATAAAAGTGTTAGAGAATTTAGAAAGGGTACACCTTGTAATGTTTAAACAAGGTTTATTATAAAACATTATTTTTCAAAGTAGTGTTTTCTACAGCTTTAAATATTTATGTCTTATTTACCTACATGCAGCATGTATTTTATTATGGTGTTTGGAGCTAAACCTTGACCACTGCTGTTATATCATATTTGTTTTTATTTGCTAAAAATTGGTTATAGAAATTTTGGAGTTTGTTCATCTTGCCCCAGCTTGTGTAGCAACCATTTGTTTTGACTGGGCAAGTTTATATGTACACAAAACTATTCAAAGTGTTTCACAGAAAATCAGTGGAAAAAACATTAAAATCACAGAAATGTTTACGTTTCACCTAAAAAGAGTGCCCGGTATGTCAGACACTTAGAAGCAGCATGAGTTAAAAATAAAATTTACATCATATTTATAGCTAAAAAGTAGTATGAATCACTTTGAGATAGTCTGATCAAAAGCCTCAGGAAGCTAGGAATTAGTTTAAACACAGGCTAGCACAGATCTAATGTCCCTTCTTGGTGATTGTAGGGTAAATACATTTATAAATTAAATTGTTCCTTCTCCGGTAAAGCCAAAGCATGTTTTCTTTGGTTTTATTTAGAGATTTGTTGTTAAAGATTTCCTTACGCTTTAATATCATCCCAAGTGGTTTTGAAACACTATTTTATAAAAAACAGATTATTTTATTTTTTTATTATGAGGCATTTTTATTGAAGAATGTTTTCTTTACATTGTGACTCAACAATAAATGCTGTCTTTAACTTGTATACTACCATAGGGCCACGTCGACATTTTAAACCTATTCGTTTGAGTAAAATGAACTTTGTTCTTTTATTCTATGAACTACTGACATGTCTGTGAAATTCCAAGCAAAAATGTAGTATTTACAGAAAATGAGAAATGGTCAAAATAACAAAGAAGATGCAGTGCTTTCAGACCTCAAATAATGCAAAGAGAACAAGTTGATATTCATTTAGAAACAACAAAACTAATGTTATAACTCAGGAAGAGTTCAGAAATCAATATTTGATGGAAAAACCAGGAGGTTTTCAGTGGGGTTCAGTGCAGTGGACTCTTCATTTTACATTATTTTTTAAACTCATAATGTGTGCAGGCTATAATAAAAAAATAATAATGAATAAATCCTATTTTTTATAATTGTTTTATTCTTGAATTATAGACATGTACATTGTTTTTATCTGTTTCAATACTGCTTTTAATTGAAATAATTAACCATTAATGCAACATTGATGTTTTTTTTAATGTCAATATTTCAGGTCAGACTGATATGCCTGTGGAAGGGCTTGAGGCGACAGTGAAGGCGATCACTCTGGTTGAAGATTTCACTGCCTTTGATACGCCGCTGCCTCTGCTCAGGTGACAGCTCAGGCTCCACAAACACTCATCACCAATATGTTCTCCAATTCTCTTGGAAATGTTTCTAATTCCCACGGAAACTATTTCAAATTGATTACTCAGCAGTATCAGGTTCTGATGTAAATGTTCCTCATCTTTAATCACCTAAGTGACATCGATGTGTCACTGAACCAGTGTCGCTCAGAGGAAATCACTCTGAAAGAGGATTTTGGACATCAGTTTTTGAACTTTCAAGACATTGGTGAGAGCCAGATTGTTTTCATGCTCCTCCAGAGTTTGATGTTTATAGTAGTTTTATCATTTTAGTCTCTGTTAATTAGGCAGTATCCATTTGTTTTGACACCACATTTCCTAGGACAAAGCTGCTTCTTATTTAGTCTTTATCTGTTTCTTTTCCTCCCCTGCTTCGCTCTTTCTGACATGTAGGCGATGAGTCACAGAGCCAAGCAAACACACTGCTGGACCAAAGCTTTGATGACTTTTCAGCACATAGAGACGGATTTGGCGATGAGGAGAACGAATTCGACCTACTTGGTAGTGTGTGCCGAACTAATTAATCTCCTGTTTGTTCTTTTATTAAGTCTAATCAATTGGTAAACTATATTAAAAAGCTAAATAGTTGTAACTATTTCCCTTGTTTTGTTAAAGCTGCACTATGTAACGTTTATAAAAAAATATTTTGTCAAATCTGTCACCATGTCCTGACAGATTGTAATTAAGCAGATAATCTGTGAAAACATCAATCTCCTCCACCGTCTCCCTGAGCTACGATAGAGAAACACACTGCTCCAGGCCAAGAACAACCAATCAGAGGGTGTTATCGCTGTCAATCATCCTCATATACACGCTGCTAAATGTGCTAATGGCACAGAAACAACTTGTCATTACAGGAAAACCATTTATCTGCCATTATTGGTGGTCATGCTAACTGGCTAATTGACAGCGCTAAGACCCACCTCCAAACTCTGATTGGTTGTTTGTAGTTTGTAGCTGGGAGAATGCAGAGGAGCTTGATTTTATATTTTTTCCATACTGTCACAATACACAGCTCTGGTAAAAATGAAGAGCCCACTGCACTGAACCCCATTGAAAACCTCCTGGTTATTCCACCAAGTATTGATCTCTGAACTCTTCCTGACTTAAAACATTAGTGTTGTTGTTTCTAAATGAATATCAACTTGTTTTCTTTGCATTATTTCAGACCTGAAAGAACTGCATCTTTTTTGTTATTTTGACCATTTCTCATTTTTTGCAAATAAAAACAACATTTTTGCTTGGTATTTCAGAGACATGTTGTCAGTAGTTCATAGAATAAAATAACAAAGTTCATTTTACTCAAACATATAGCTATAAAGAGTAAAATCAGAGAAAATGATCATTTTAAATGGTCTCTTAATTTTTTACCGAGCTGTGTGTGACAGTTTCAACAAATATGTAAATATTGTTTTTATAAAAGTTGAATACTGCAGTTTTAATGTTTATTTTCATTAAAGGTAACAATTTGTCAAAGATTAAAGGGATCTGCTGCTTCTTGGTTTCCTGTCAGACTTCCTGTCGAACCCCATAGATCAGACTGAGTCCCAGAGTTTCATCCAGGAAGACCTGCAAAGTGAAAATAAAGAAGGTTCTCCAATTCAGGATGATCAACCTCACATGGGTGACAAAGTTTTACAGAACAGCACTTTTATGTCTGGAACGAACTCTCTGAGTTTTCATGTGTGTGATGGTCGTGTTTCATGAACGCCTCGTGTTTTCCAGATGTTGACCTCGGCGTTCCTGAGGAGACGGTAACTGAAACCACTCTGCTGACCAATGATGAGGCCGCTTTCGCTTTAGAACCTGTTCCCATCACTCGTAAGCAAACGCCTCAAACTGGGATCCTCCATTTCCCAGTGAAATGGGAAATGGATCGCAACATCTCAGCTGATCATTAAGAAATCAGCTGAGATGTTGCGATCGCTGGGTCTGTCGCAATAAATCAATTATAAAACAAGCTCAATAATTTCTATTTATTTTAGCGTTTTTCTCTTTTCTCTCTAACTGAAACTGGATGATAAAACTCTTCAGTCTGATACTTTGGTCTCAACTTACCCTTTTTATTAAATTACAATTTAGTTTACAGAGATTTAATAATTCATTTTATTTGTTTTTCCTGTTGTTTTGTTTTTTATTTTGGATATTTAAAGCATCTCCCAGTTCCAGTGTTAAATATTCATCAGAATTTAAAGTTTAGTGATTTTTCAGAATGTGTTGTTGCATTTTTATGTCATTGTCATTTTATCACTTAAAAATGGTCTCAAAGTAACAATATTATTATTTATTGCAGTAACTTCTGGGATGATTTATCGCCTAACAAAATTTGTTATTGTGACAGACGTGGCGATCGCAACTATTAATACAAATTCAGTCATTTGTTGCGGGCTTATAATTTTCACCAGTCATCGCAACTTTTGCTCACTAATAACTTAAACGTTTTCTTTATTTTCTGACCAATCAGTGCATCTCGGCTGAACTTTGACCAATCCGTTTAGCCCCTTTCTAATCTAACTTCCTGTTTCATGACGTCTCTTGAAAACCAAACCTGCAGGATTATGCTAAGCTGTAAAAATTGCTTTTGTTTTTTGCAAAATACATTTTAATATGCTCTATAACAGTGTTTTCAAAGAGGCGGCCAGTAGGAGGCGCTACAGGGCCTCTGAAAACTTGAGGGTAAATGAGAAAAAATGGCAGAAATAAATTTAAATCAATATATGTTTTTTATTTAAAAAATCTAATCTATATTTCAATTATCATTATAAAATAAATATTCATCTTGGCCAACTAAAATCAGAAGGCCTGAGGCAGCATTAATGCTAAACAAATATAATTATTAATAAAGGAGAGAAAACTTTCTAAACTTTATTTCTTTACGTATTTTGAAGCCCAGTTCTATAGGACTTACTTCTACTGTTTATCCGGTTAATGTTAATTTTAATGACCAATATCAAAGTCTTCTTTTGTATTTTGGCAATTCCTCAGGACATGATTTTATTGTATTGGTGCTGATATTTCAAAAAGCTACTTGGTAATGTTACGTACACTTTAAATATTAATTATGTTAAAATCCTTTTTGGATACTTTAGTGCAGCAATTTGAACTGTTTTGTAAAAATAAAGCTTCAAAAAGCTCAACTTTTTTAGAGAGGTGCTGCAAAATCAGAAATTTTAATCCGCAACTCTCACATAAAAACATCGCAACATCCGGAAGGGACTGAGAAGTCATGGAGCCTTTGTGATTTCTAAAAAGTAATTGTTTTTATTTAAGCAAACTCTGAGAGAAAGCTGGGTAAGAGGAAACGTAAGCTGGTGGTTGACCAGACGAAGGAGCTGAGTAACGACGCCATCAGGGAGCAGATCTCAGATTATTTGGATCTGGTCGCTCCGTTGGACATGGCCCCGCCGACGGTGCACCTCATGCTCTGGAAGGAGAGCGGCAGCGCCGACAAACTCTTCTCTAAACCGTGCTCCACTCTGGTGAATCCACTCATTAAAGAGGTAAAACTCACATGTTTTGTTTTTTACCGTATTAATACCTTATATCTGTGTATAAATGGATGTTGCCTTCGCAGGTCTTTGCCAAAAGTGTCTTCCATTTGAAATTTTACAGCGTAGAAGAAGAGGTTGAACAGATGCGCCAAGAGAAAGAAGGAGGTACGATTATATGAATCATGCTTAATGTGATTAATGTGCAAATGCAAGGAAAGTCACTGAAACTCCGGGCAAAGATGCATAAAAGCCTGAAAATAAATGCATTTTCTTATTGCGATCCGCTGCAGAAACAAAATCTTTTGTCTAATTTCTAGAGAAAATATAGAAATATTGCTCTAGAAATAAGACAAAACTCTCTCAAGTTACTTTTCAGCAAGATATAAGATTTTGTTTTAAATCAATAATTCTTGAATATTGATTTTTTAAAAAGTACTTGTATCACTGGCAGATTATTTCACTTTTAATATGGGAAACATTATACATTCTAAAATGTAAAAAAACAGATTATCTGGAAGTAATCTGCCAGATAAAGAGCCATAAAGTGAAAATGTGTTTATACATTCCTAATTCCGGTACAGAAAAATGGCTGTAGATCGTTTGTTTATGTAATATGTTTTGGTAAAAGAGAAAATGTCCCTTTATTAAACCTTCAGACTCACAGATCCACCAAAATTGTCAGATTATCCTCAAAAATAGTCCAAATAGTTTGAATGTATTTTATTTTTTTTCTTTCCTTCTTTCAGAAGGATTCTGTCATGTTTATGTTTTAAAGTAAGAATAGAAAGTTTTGCTGTTTTGCTTTTCAATTTTTCACGGTTGCGGTGTGTTTATCCAAAAGAAAACACATAAAACTTCAAATAATTCACAAACAAGATGTTAATATTCATGAAAAAACATCTTAGTGTAGCAGAAAACTGTCAGTATTCAAGACGTAGACAGAAAGCAAAGGAGTAAATTTCTGCAAAAAACTCTGAAATTATGAGATCAGAAATTCTCTAGAAAAAAACAGGAAAATCTATGAACTCCAAGTTGAGAAATTTCAAGATAAAAACTCAGAATTTTTTACATTAATTTCATAGATTTTCTAGAAAAAACTTATAATTTTGAGGGTTTTTTTT
Organism: Xiphophorus couchianus; assembly: GCF_001444195.1. Taxonomy (NCBI): domain Eukaryota; kingdom Metazoa; phylum Chordata; class Actinopteri; order Cyprinodontiformes; family Poeciliidae; genus Xiphophorus; species Xiphophorus couchianus. Next base: position 12,584,413 of record NC_040251.1, read on the forward strand.
GTTTTTTTAGAAGGTTTCTGAGTTTATTCTCACAGATTTTTGCATTTGGAGTTCAGAAACCTTGTTTTTTGTCTAGAAAATTTTAGATTTAATTCCAAAATTGCTGAGTTTTTTGATGGAAACTTTTGCCTCCTTTTTTTGTTTTTTATTTACCTTGATCCTAATTTGTTGTACATTTGTGAGATAAGAGGAAACAAATCCCCCATTGACCACCAGGGGGCTCTGCATGTTTTAAGACATTTTATAAAAAATATTTCCAGCAGATTTTTTGTTTTTCTCTACCTGTTCTGATTGGTTTCATTGCAGCTCAGGGAGACATCAGCTCCCTCTTCACAGGCAACGCCAATGTTGTAGATTCAACTTCAAACACTGAAATAACTCACAACACTGAGCTGATGGCCTCTGACCTCATGAATGACAATCAGGAGACATATTCTTCCATCATCCAAGTAAGCCCTAACAGGAAGTGTCACCTGAAAATGTGAGGAATGTCGTTGTTTTTTACTCCTTTGGGATCTGTTTCTGTCAGGATGAACTCAGCGTAGATGTCGCTCATCCCGACCTGCCGTCAGAAGACTCCATGTTTGTCCATCCCTCTAATGTGGAGCAACGCACTCAGTCAACTTCTCTCAACACCCAGGTGCTTACAAGGAAACAGACGCTTTCTGTCGCTTTTCTCCGCCTGCTGGCCTCCTCTCTGGCTCTAAATAACTGAAATGTCTGAAAATAGCTGGTAGGGAAGCTTTAGTCTGTCGGCTCCTAACAGATGGCAGGTGTTAATTTTCCCCTGCTGGCTGGACGATGTGCGCAGCATCCCTGATTAAAAACATGGTGCTTTTCCAACCTGCAGTCTCTGCTGGGGAGCCAGGACTTTGAGGAGAGGAGAATAACCAGGAGAGCAATGAAGCTTCTCAACAACCTGAAGGTAAAAGGCCTGCTAAGGAAAAATAACAAAAACTACAGGTAAAAAAAATAACTGAAAGGAAAATAAAAATTAAATATTACTAAAGATCCAAAACATAAGAGGTTCCCTTATTAAAATAAAAACATCCAATTATTATCTGTTTTGTTGACCATTTTTTAACATTCTTGATTTGTAATTTTGGGCCAAACAAAATCATTTAAAGGGCCACGATTGGTCCCCAGGCCACACCTTTGTCACCCCTACTACACAGAGATGTGTAGAGTACCCAAAAATTATATTGAAGTAAAAATAGCTCTACTTGAACATATTTTAACCCAAGTAAGAGTAAAAACGTATTTGGTAAAAAGTCTACTCAAGTATTCATCAAATTATCAATCATTTAATTTTAAAAATGACATCATCAGACGGACCGAAATATAAAGTTCAGCGGAAATTTTAGTGGTTTAAGGAGTAAAATGACAATAATTCATATAATAAAAAATAACAAAATCAGGGAAAATCAATAAAAAACTTTAAACACTTTATCAAAAGCTACAGGTGTGAGTCTGTGTCTGGTGATTAAACCATGTTTGTTTTCATTCAGTGGGTAAAAAATTCAGAAAATTTACTCAAGAGTAGAAAGTACAGGGTGGTAAAAATACTCCTAAAAGTACATTTTGTTAAAAAAGTTATGGAGGTAAATGTAACTAGTTATTACCCAACTCTGTTAAATGTGCATTAACACATTTTATTCAGAACTGACAGTTTGTTGGGGGTTTTTTCTTTGGAGGATTTTGCTACATAAAAATAATTTCTGTGACTTATTTTCCCCACCTGTGTAACTACTGTTACAAAAACAGACTGAAACGACACCTGAAGCCAATAAAACCTAAACTAATCTAGCAAACAGCTGATAGAAACTGATCTGATGGATCTGTTTGCGTTTTGTTTCTGCAGCAGAGCCACACCGCCGGAGATCCCGCCTTCAGCCTGAAGTCGCTCTGCAGAGGAAACACTCGATCGCAGGCTGCAGCCACTTTCTTGTCCCTGCTGGTTCTGAGAAAGCAACAAATCGTGGTTCTGCACCAGCCGGGTTCATACCTGGACATATCTGTGGCCCCTGGGCCCAAATACTACAGCTGAAGCGGTTCTGGTTGTTTGGAGTAGATGCCGTTTGATCACAGCAAGCTCATTTCAGCTGTCTGAAACTCATGTTGGCCTGAGAGAAAATATTTATTTTTTATCGTTCTTTGTATGTTGTAACTTATTTCAGCTGCTGGTTTTTTACGTTCCCACCTGTTCGGTTCATGTCTTGTTCAGCGTGTCGAATGTCACCTGCAACTCCATCCCAGGTGTGATTCACTTAACCTGAGAGAGAAAACCAAGGTGAAAACTTACAACATAAAAAATTTTAAATAATTCTCACACTTGTGAAGTTTGATGACTCGGTTACAATAACAGGTTTGTTGTTTAATTTAAGCATTTTGTCCGTGCCAACAAAGTTTTAATTTTCTGTAAGCTGAAATCATCAAAGTTAGGAGAAATAAGGGCTTGGAATATTTACTCTTTACACACTGAATCTAAAAAATAGCTTTAGTTTTTGAAATGAGTAACGTAAAGCATATATTTTCACAATGTTCTACTTTTTTTTAGATTTAAATGCCTTAAAATTACAACAAAGGAAGGAAGCAAAACGAGCCAAAATCAGATAGAGACTGCAGAGGAACTAATTTTTTCAGAAACCTGACATTTTGGTAGTATGTAATATTCTAATTTTCTGAGACATCAAATTAATAGATTATTTATTTTCCACGTTTAGCCGTAGCAAGTGGTTCACATGATTACGCATGATTTACGTCAGAAATCAAATTAAAGTAGAAAAAACATGGAAGAACGTGCAATTTTAGGCTAAACACATAATTAACTGTAATGTAATCAGTTCACAAGCAGGAAGTTAAATTGTCTGAGATGACAAGTTAATTTACCGATGGTTTTCTCCCCATCACAAGCGAAACTTTATTCCATCCTTTAAATGCAGCCCGTTCATCTCGTGATCTCAAGAAAACAAAGTTTGTTTTCTCAAGATTAACTTGACTCAAAAATTTAATTTGAGAAAAAAATGGGAAAAAGCATATATGTGGAAAACAAGAAATGAACTCGATATCTTGAGAAAAACATTGGAGACATTAATACTTTATCTAGAAAATACAGGAAATTAAGTGATTATATCAAGAAAAACTATTTGAAAGCTAAGTTGTCTCAAGAAAACCATTGAAAAATTAATTTTGACTCGAGAAAACCATTGTTAAATTAACTTGAGATAACGAGTTAATAATGAAAATTAACTCGTTATCTCCAGAAAACGTAAAATTAAGTCATTATCTTGAGAAATTAAGAAAAAGTATTTGTGGGTAATATGAAATTAACTCATTATCTCTAGATAACCAGTGGGGAATTAACTCCTCATCTTGAGAAAACCATCAGGAATTTAAGTCGTTATCGAGAGAAAATGGTTAAATTGTTATTAACAATCGTTAAGGAGTTATAAGGAGTTAATAATGGAAATTAAGTCGCTATCTTTAGAAACCCAGTGGGAATTTAACTCCTCATTTTGAGAAATGTATCAGGGATTTGAGTTGTTATTGCGAGGAAGTGGTTAGTTAATTAATTTCTAAAAAACCATTGTTATTAATAGTCATTAAGGAGTTAATAATAATGAAAATAAAGTCGCTATTTCTAGAAAACCATCGAGAGAAAAATGTGAAGCACGTCCACTCTCGGCTGCCGTAGATTGTGTAATTAATCTGTGTGTTTCACTCAATTAAATAAGCGATAAAACTATATTATTCTACTTTTTGAGCTCCTTCCTAATGTCTTTGTAGGCTGAGTGTTTTATCGGGTCTGTGTTGTGAGCAGCGGCTCCGCGTGTCTTGCGGGATGTTGCGGGTCTCCAGATGAGGCGGGATGAGTCCCTCCTGTCACTTTAAGAAGCAGCAATGCAGCAGCGGCTCTCGGCTCATTTCGTCTCGGTGCTTCATGGCTGCAGGATGGACTCTCATCAGCACCGCCAGCACCTCTTCTTCCTGCTGCCGCAGGGGACCATGAAGTCGGGCCGGAACCGAGGCAAATCTGCGGTGCCGAACCGGTTCTGTTCCACCAGCACAGGTAGAACCCGTCCGCTTCCGAGCTCCACCTTAACATCCATTGTATATAGGACACTGCTGAGTCTGGGTTCGTTTTTATTTACCAAGATGGAAAGTAAATTGTGGCGGCTTGAATCTCTCTTGTGCGGGGACTTTTGTTTTGTTTCTTATCGTTTTAATTGCTGTAAAATTATTCTCTGCGTGTGACAAACGAGGGATTCGCTGCTGACATTTTAATCGCTGCATCATTTGAAACTGAAGCGGTCTGGTTTCATCCTCCTCCACACTTACGTAAGGTGATTGCGTATTTCTCACCAGCTCTTCGCCACTTGTTGCGCAGAGCAGAGCCTCGTCCTAGAAAAGGAGGATGCAGGACGGGGAGGAGAAGCAGACTCTCCTCCTCCAAACCGGCTATTCATCAGGTTTCTGAAACTCTGCTGAGATCCGGCAAGTTCTGAGGAAAAATGGCGACATTTTGTGCTCGTTTCAGATAAATATTTCCCTTTAAGTTCATTGTTTACACGCTTAGTTTTACATAAATGTACGATATTTCTGGCTTGTTTTGAGTTATTCACAATAAAATAAATGTTTTTATAGAAGTAGCAGACGTGAAGTTATGCCTCATTTGCAGTTAAGGGAGAAATCCAAACCACTTTGTCCCTGGGAAAAAAAGTAAACATCTCTTAAAGTTAATAACTTTTGTCTGACATAAGCATTTCCAATAATGTTTAATGGAGAAATTTTCTGCCGAATTATTTTAATCCAGAACATTTGAGGGTTTCTGAGCCTGAAAGGACATCATGACACGCCAGGGGGAATTAAACCTGAACTAGGTCACTGAAAAACCTGCAGTTTCATTTATTTATTGAGCCATCCGGAGGAGAACCGGCTTTGTGTCGTCGTCCTGCTGGACAACCAAACTGTTCTTGAGTTTAAGGTAAAAAAAAAAGATTTCCATTCTTTGTTCCATTAATCTCAGCAAATCCTGTCGGTATGATGTTCTTTTTCTGAAAAGCAGAATGAAATAAAACAACCATACCACACATTCAGGTCTAAGAGAAATTTACAGTGTGAAGTTAACCTGGAAAACAACTACACTGCAAAAACACATAATCTTACCAAGTATTTTTGTCAAGTTCTGAGTGCAAATATCTTACTATGGTAGAAACAAGAAAAGAGAAAATTGCTTTCAGCAAAATATAGGAGCTTGTTCTAAGTCAATAATTCCTTAGTATTAATGAAAAAGTACTACTTCCATTTATAAGACATTTTCCCATGTTATAAGTGAAATAATCTGCCAGTGGAAGTAGTAATTAAAAGTTCTTTGTCTTAAGAGCAAGTGATGGGAATAACTGCGACTACTTTAAAACAAAGATGCATTTTAATGCATGGATAAAACTATAACAGAGTTGAAAAAATGCACTACCACCCCAAAATTCATTAAAATAGTCTTTCACACTTCTGAGTTAATAATTAGGACAATGATATGTTGTTTGCAACTTATATTGCTAATTTAATGCATATGTCCATGAAAGTTTGTTTCAATTATTGAGAAAGGAGGTTTATACAAGATTTTATTCTTCTTCCTGCTCTCTTTTTACTCGTATAGTAAGTATTGGGGGGGGAAAGTGTTTGAGAATTAATGATGAAATTTGTTAAATGAAGTTAAACTTTTTATTTAGGTCTGGACAATAATTCAATAATAATATATATACCCATGATTAATATCAACAGATGATATATCTGGTAGGATATTCAGTATATAGAAAATTCACTGAACTCTGATCCAGAGCCGCACAGCATTCTGGGAAATGAAGGCAGAGGAAAGACTTTAGCTGCTCAACCTCCCAAAGCCAGATAAGTTAGAGGGACCAACCAACTCACTCATTATTTGGTTACCTAGCAACGACCCTTTGGAGTAACTGACGCAGCAGCAGTTCAAGGTTCCGCCATTTTGCCTCATAACTGCTTTAAAAAAAAACAACAGTGTGGAGAGAAAGCTGTGGTTCAACAGGAAAGGTCACCTCAGACATTTAAAATAAAAAATATTCAATAATTGATACTGGATATGAAACACCCTTTATGTTTTCAGCCATATTGTTCAGCCCTAATTTTATTACACAACTCAAATCCTAATCCAAGAGAAGGTTAGCAGTAGCGGTGACCCATCAGTTTGTAGCAGTAACGATTAAAAGCAAGTAAATGTCTCTGCCAACCTCCAGTAGTCAGACTGTCGTGTTGTTCTCCTGTCTGTGTTCGTTGAATCATGTTTATTTTCAGCTCTGTCGCAGAAGGACAGCACAGGCTGTGAACTCACTGGTCCTCTTTGTGTCCTCGCAGAAAGAAGGCTTTATTTCCTGCTAATATCTTTCATAAGGGGTCAGACTGCTGTCACTGGGTTACAGTGAATATTTACACAGAGCAGATCATTTAGGGCAGAACTCGTCCTCTTTTGGGATTCATCTGGCTGGATTTGAGCCTGTTTCTGATTATGTAATGTACTTATTTTGCTGCCTGCTGCAGTCATTACAGACTGGCTGTGAGGGCTCCCAGCTGTTAGCAACAGCAGAGACGACCTCGGATTTGCTTTTCACGCCAAATGTCTCTCACTCCGAGTCGGAAGTCGTCCTCCATTCAGCGCAGGTAATATTCTAAGTTTTAAGTCTCACTCAGCTGTAACTTTAAAGGGAACACATGCAACATTTTTAACTTAACATGTTTTTATACTTTCATTTGGGTTTCAACTGCTACTAAAAACAACTCAAACACTTGACAAAAAAGAAAAGAAAACACGCAGCCATTTTTTGGCAATAAATTAATGTTTTCTATGTCAGGAAAATGAGCCATTTCAAAAACCTCCCGACTGTTAATGCTGCGTTCCAGTTACTTGTTCAGTTTGTAGTTGCAGGCAATCCATGTAACATTGATTTCACCTATGAGGCTTTGGAGTAAAGTCTATTTTCCCCTTAAGGCGCTCAGTTGGAACGAGTGGCGGCAGCAGAGGATGTTCCCATAGCGACATGTCCAGTACTTACACCTATCCCGGCCGGATGAGGGGTTCTGATGGCAACCCCACAGCCCGGACCAATCCCAGCACGCCCAGGTGGGGTTACTGTTCGACCGCACGAGCAGAACAAAGGTTTCCGGTTGGTGTGTTAATGAGGTGTTCGCCTGTTTGTGTCAATTCAGGCGCCAGACGAAGCACACGGCCTGCATCAACAACCATGGGATCAAAGTCCCGGCGCCGGAGCAGTACCTGACCCCGCTGCAGCAGAAGGAGGTCTGCATCAGACACCTGAGGGCCCGGCTGAGGGAGAACGTGGAGCGACTGCAGCACAGGTCCACCAGCCATCCAACCAATCATCCATCCAACCATCCATTCATCCATCCAACCAATCAAACCAGCCATCCAACCAACAAACCAACCAGCCATCCATCCAACCAATCAAACCAGCCATCCAACCAACAAACCAACCAGTCATCCAACCTTCAATCTACTAATCCATCCTTCTTTACTTCCATCAGTCCATTAATACATCCATCCACCCGTCTGTCCAACCAACTGCCCATCGATAATCCCACCCATCCGTCTACTAGTCCATCCAGACATCCATCCATTAATCAAGCTATTTTTCCATTTTCTGTACATGCTATCCATCCATCTATTTACCATCCAATTACTCATCCATCTGCTCACCTACTCTAATCAAACCATCCATCCATTTTTCATTCATCCATCCACTGTAATAATCCTTCTCTTATTATTTTCCAGGGACTATGAAATAGAAGAGTTGAGGACCCAACTGAACAAGATGCAAGAAGACTGGATAAAGGAGGAGTGCCACCGCCTGGAGACCCAGTTAGCTCTGAAGGAGGCCCGTAAGGAGATCCAGCACCTGCATGAAATGGTGGAGACGGTCAAATCCAACATCGGCGTCCATGATCAAGACCCTCATGATTATAAACCATACTCAGGGCCGCAGGCAGTTCGGCCTGGAGGAAAGTCCAGGTCCTGTGGTTGTTCCCCCGCCAGCACCTTGACCCGTGGTACCACCTTCACCCGCCGGAGCACAGAGGCTCTGCAACTGGACCGCAACGCTCCAGAACCGAGCGGGGCGCCTCGCTCCGCGGGACAAACCCACCTGCTGCTGGAGGCGGCGCTCCTGTCCGAGCAGCTGCCTCACCAGGCCCACCACCTCCGGCCTGGACCGGCCGTCTCCCGCTCGGCCACCTGTGAGCGTCTGTGCAGCGGCGGCGCCGTGCTGCCCATGTCCCACTCCTGCCACTCCCTCAGCAGCAGCTGCAGGTGCGGCGGACACGCCTACCTCCCGCATCATCACCTGTTCCTTCACTTACCTCAAGAAGAGCCGCCGCTTTCAGCAGCAGCACCAGCCGCTGTCCCAGTCCCGGTCCTGGAGAAGAAACCGGAGGTCCGGTCTCAGGGCTGCAGCCCCACCATGACCTGGTTGAGCGAGGAGAGCAGCGCTGAACAGCTGAGCGTCATTTCCATAGGGAAACCAGAACTCACCCCTTCGGATCCACGGTCCATGTCAACATCTTTACCTCTGCTGTCTCCTCCAGGTCTCCCTCCCACTGCTGCCGACAAACCCAAGGACGTCAGAAAGGTGCTGGCAGGGCCCCACACCTGCCAGCCCAAGCCAGTAGAGCCACTTCCTGTTAGACAGGAAGCTACTGTACTGGAGTTTGACGAGGACGAAGCAGAGGGAAGTGAGGACAGGCGTTCCCCTGAGTTGTCGCACTGGAGCCGCTACTTCCTGGTAGACCTTCTGGCTCTGGCGATGCCGGTGGTTCCCACCATGGCGTGGCTGTGCCGGGGGGCGCCGCAGGAAGCCGTGCCTGCCTACCACATCGGCTCCCTGCTGAGAGGCTGCTGTGCTGTGGCCCTCCACTCGCTTCGGCGGCAGGGCGCAGGCCGGGGCAGGCCGACCGCCGACATGAACGGGACAACTTCAGTCTGACTCTTCAAGCCCACTTTTAGATTAACGGGAATCTATTATGCCAAATCCACATTTTTACGCTTCCATTTGGGTTTCAACTGCTTCTAAGAACAACCCAAGCAATTAAAAAAAAAGAACACCCAGCTGCTTGACAATAAGGCTACGTTCATATTGCAGCCCGAAGTGACCCAGTTCCGATTTTTTGTCAAATTGGATTTTTTTTGCCGTGGTCGTTCACACTTCCAAATAAATGCGACCTGTATGTGATCTCCAGCGTGAACTGCAAACGACCAGAAAGTCTCTCACATGCACAATAGAGGGCGCAATAACGGCACACATAGAGAGCGGGCTCGGTGTTTTGCCGACCGCCATAAAGAAGAAGTGCTCAGTGTTGGCGGAAACAAACATGGATGCTAACGGTGGAGCACAGCTTACGATTTTGAAGTAGTTGTCCGACCGGAAGCAGCATATTAACAACATAATCCTCATTATCGTCCACCATGGTTGCTGTTTTTCTTCCCGCTTGGGCGTATCTGGACGCAGAATGGTGACGTTGGTCGGGTATCAATGACGTTCAAGTCGGTTGGATGCGACCTGGAGGTTAAGGTGACATTAAAAAAAATCTGTCGTTCAGGCTGCCATGAAAATATCAGATACAGGTTGCCTTACATAAAAAATAAATAAAAATCGGAATTGGGTCACTCCGGGCTGCAGTGTGAATGCAGCCTAAGTTAACACTTTTAGCGTTTAGAAAACCGTTTCAAAAACCTTCCGTTGCTTAGCAACTCCAGCCCGTTACCTAGCAACCCAGTCAAAGTTCTAGCACATGGCTACTGGAAAAGACAAGTGTTTTGTTACTGACTTACCAGAAAAGATGTTTGTATCATGTTTGGAGACGGTTGTATAATGTCTGTTTGCAGCCATTTTCAAGTGCGAGTGTAAACATTGAGTTGGGGGCGTGGCCAGCAGCAGCTTGTTTGGATTTAAAGTGACAGGAGGCCCTAAAACTGAATAATTATGTGCAAAAATGTAATGAACATTTTTTGTATTGTCCATAGATCTATACTAACATGTTCAAGGAAGCATAATGGGTCACCTTTGACACCACCAGTCTAACCATCTACAGATCAACTCAGACTTTTAAATCCCAGTTCATGTTGGATTCCTCCTCCTTTAGGAATTTTATATAATCAAATAATTGCGCTTGTAATTCTGTCAGCCGGTTAGTGACTTAGAAAAACAAGAATTAGCTGAAATTGTTTAATTTCTCATATATCCCCTCTGCTTTTGCAATATTAGAGTGTTATTGAAAAGTTTAATCAGTTTTTCAGTTCAAAAAGGGAATCTCATCACACAGAATTACATTTTTAGGTTGGTTTTTTTTTTCAGATGATGTTTATTATTTTATGGCTTACAGCAAATGAAAACCCAAAATTCAGCTTCTCAATATTACATTCGGGATTTATGTTATGACCCACACCAGAGGTTTGCACCATTAACAAATGAAAACCCATTTTGCCCTCAGTCCTGCTAAATAAAGCTTTAGAGCCTTAAATATTAACGTTTTGAAAAAAGACAACTTCAATTTTTTTTTATAAATACTTATAATAGGAGATTTGTTGTACGTTTTAAAGAAGCACAATTTTATTTATAGTTTTAGATTTTTAAACAAATTAAAATGTGACAATCTTTGCAAAACGATGAATAGATGTAAAGAATATAAACAGCTGCTTTAGTGTCATTTTGTTGTGCAAGTTCAATACAATTATTCTATAGAAAATTTGGAAAAACTACTGAAACATGCATTTGTTATTATATTTGATCATTTTTAGCTAAAGTATCAAAGAGCCACTTGTGTCTCCGCAGAGAATCATCAACACCGTTCACAGTGAGGAAAAGTCACAAAGATTAATTGCAAAAGGAGCCGTTCAGAGTTTTGTATCCATGCATATTATTAGAAAGTTCAGTGGAAGAAAAACATGAACAAGTATAATCTTAAATCTAGCTTGAAAATTTTTTTTGCTTGTTTTTGTCAGATTTGATTATATTTGTTTTAGTTAATTCTTCATTCTGTTGATCACTTTCTTTATGGAGATGCTGACTCCAGTTTCCAGCAGGATTTTGTACCTGTTCACTCTGCTAAAGGTACATTTCTGTATATATATATATAAAAAAAAAAAACATTCTCTATTGTTTATATTTAATATTCAAAATTTTATGAGAAACTGAATCTTAGATTGCCGTTTTCTCCGAGTTATAGTCATCAAAACAAACAATACATTCCTAAAATATATAATTTTCCTTAAGTGAGTTTTAAACTGATATAAACTTTTCAAGGATATTGTGATTTATAGATAGCTGTAAGTTTAACACACTGTATGTAAAGCACAGATTGTTTCGGACCCTGCATTGGTTTTGGTGACCAACTTTCAGGGCAAAGATGTACAGTTTATACAATAAAAAAAAATCTTAAGTTAAACACTTCTCTTTTTGTATCAAGAAGATTTTAAAACAACTTCAAGGAAATGTTATCAGTGTTTGAGTGCAACAAAAACCAGAAATTCATCTTAGTTTTATAAAGTTAAATCTAATGTTTTAAAGCATTTTTACACCTGTTTGCTGCAGGTTTCTTGCTATATATGCTTGCTACAGACGGTGTATGAAGGCCATTGTAGATAAAAAACGAGTACATTTCCACCAAAAAACTCAGAAATTCTGAGATTAATAGTAATTTGTGTTTTCATTATCTGTAAGCCATAATCATCAAAATTACAATGAAAAAGGCTTAAATATTTCAGTGTGTAATGAATCTATGGGTTCCACTTTTTGAAATGAGTCAAAAAGGATTTCACTTTTTCACAATATTCTAATATTTTGCGATGAACCTTTATAAAGGTTTAACACTCTGTCATCAATGTACAATAATTCAGTCCAGGTTTGACCAGTCTATTGCAGCTCTTACGCTTCTCTCAACAGCTATAAAAATCTTTCAAAATGCTCTTTCTGTGTTTAAAAACGTAGAATAAAGTATTTTATGAACCTTAAACTGTGTTATAAATAATTTATTTTCTAGAGATGAAGAATAAAATGGAGTCTGGAGTTTTAAAACGGTGAAACAGCGTCTTACCAAATGCAATAAGATAGGGGGCGCACTTTCCCCGAGAGCCAGGATATAAAGCCACAAGAAACAGGTAACTTTGTTTCCTGAAGTTGCCTGCGTTTTCAATGTTTAGCTCTTTTGAGTTCCTGAAACTGAAATCAAACTTTTGTCAAACTATTTATTATAGCTAGTAAAGGTATTTTTAAGAGATTCGACCAAACACACAATAACTTCACACTTGAAGAAAATGCTACATTTTCTGAATATTGTAACAAATATTTTCCATGACTGCCATGTCATCACCCACCTAATACGCCAGGCATATGGAGCTAAATTGGCACCATAAAGTTTGTTCAATATTTTTTAAACCGAAAAAAAAGTTTTGAAACTAAAAGAAAAGTTGAGACCTAAATAAAATTAAACATTGAAGTTAAAATGATTTTTAAACTGAGAGAAAAATGTAAAGAAAAAAAATTACAACTGGAAAAAAAAATTGGAACCCCATAAATAATTTTGAAACTGGAAAAAAAAAGTTTTGAAATCGTAGATTTTTGAAAGTTAAAAGAAAATAATTTCTTTCTAGATTCATCCCCCCCCCCTCCATTTTAGTTTTTATTTTCTTTTTAGCTTTCTGGCCCCAATTTAGTTCCATACAAAATCTGTCCAACAGACCACATATTTACCATGTGGAGTTACTTGAAATATTTTGTTATACAAATAAATATACAGCCACATAATCCATTGCAATTGTTATTGCAAATTCCGTAGTAATAATTGAGTTTTTATATGTGCAGCTCTAATTGGGAAAGTACATTTTTCTGCTTTAAGATTTAAAACCGGATCTGTCAAATCTTGTATGTTGTGTCGACACCATTTCAGCCTTTTAAGAGCAAAGTAGCCTAATAAACTGGACTTTTTAATAAAATCACCCAAAATCTTAAAAAAGAGAGAGAGAAGAAACCACGAGTGTTCATAAAAAAAAAAAACTTTGAATAGTGCAAGAAAATATTGCTCCTGAAGAGTAAAATACTTCAGAGTTAAAATCTTTAAAAAGTCATTTACATATTACAAATCTCACAAAAGAGCTGTCATTTTTAGGCAATTATTCAATGCTATATATATTTGTAATTAAGAGATATGCAGAAGACAAATATTCTAACTTTACCGGTTTCTATATTTTTTGATAATCACAAAGAAGGAAATGTTGAAAATTGTTTCTGTCCCTACAAGAAATCAAAGCAACAAAAACTTAAGGTGAGATTTAGTAGCAGCATGAAAGTTTCAGTGTTCAGGAATGTGCAATCCATGAGACGGTTTGAGCAGTCTGAGAACATTTTATTGCAAAATATGGTTTGTTTATGGTTCACTTAATATTGCAGTCGTCCAACTTTTGTATCCAAAGCAAAACAAAAAATTCAATATTCACAAATGTGCTTCAACACTGCTGCCCATAAGGTTGGAATACATTTTTATTTATCTGTTTTTGTGTAAATATGTGATTTATGATTATTTTTCAAAATGTTGATCAAACTCTTAGAAATGCACCAGACTGATATTAATAATAAAAAGTAAATTGTCTAAAAAAACTAAAATGTTTCCGTCTTTATGGGCATCGGCGTGTATTTGAGATTTAAAATGGCACATTAATCACCCTGTTTCCTTTTGGTAAATAAGAAGCTTGTTTCCTTTATTTCATGTTTGTTTTTACTGTGCTGTAACACCATTAAATAACATTTCATAAATGAGGAAAAGCAAAGCAGTGTGATAAAACTGTGCACAAGAAAGCATTCCTTTGGGTAAAATGACTCCTTAAGATCCTCGGAAAAAGCAACAGAAGCAGGCCTAACCGTTTTTTTTATTATTGTAAACATTACACAAATTTAGTCACTTTGAAAATTATGCAAAAAAAATCACATCTGCTAAGACCTGCAGGTTATTAATGAAAACAATCTGACTTCTTTTTATTGTTTTTGTTTTTTTTCTATTAAACCCACATTGGAAACGTTCTGAACTTCTAATTTTTCCCCACTAGTCATGATTCTTAAAACCTTATTATAGTCATGTCTGCTCATCACCGGCTATCCAAACAACGTAAGAACCACAGGAATGATGACACTTACCTGAAACATGGTCCTGATAGCAAATATAGCCAAAAATGTCAAAATTAAGCCAAAGGTTAAACAAAACGTCTAAATATATACCAGTAACAGAGCAAAATACATGGGATGGGCTGACCTATGACTTAAAGTCTAACTTAGACAGTAAAAATGAATCAAGTTTTAAAGCAAGTGAGATTATTCTGCATGAATCTGAAATGGCAAACGACAAGTGATGCAGGTCCTATGCAGGAATCATCGTTATTCCCTCCATGTTCCCAGGACAGGAGTCAACCTGCGACAGGAAAAACACGATACGGTTCAGGAGGAGAGGCACCAAAGCTCAATAAGATATCATCTCAAACTCTGAGGGGAATGAAAAGTTAAATGGGATCCAAAATAATGTGAAAATGAGACGATTCCACATTAGAACCACCAGAGGGGGTAAATCTGAGCTCCATTCAGAGAAGCATTGACTTTCTTTCAAAAACAACATGCATTCGTCACCGATACTGTCCTGCCTGAGATGCCAATGTGTTGTGTCTTTATTCATTTAATTTAAAACACCAATCAAAACAAATTAACTTTACGACTGCTTTGGTTCACTGCAAAACTACAACATCTTGCCAAGTATTTTTGGTCTAATTTCTAGTGCAAAAATCTTAGTAAACTTGAAATAAGACAAAACTAACTCACAACTAACTTTTTAGCAATAGAGAGTTTTCTAAAGTTAATTATTCCTTAATATTGATGAAAAAATATCACATCCACAAGCAGTTTATTTAACTTGTAGTGAGACATTTTTTACATGTTATAAATTAATTCATCTGCCAGTACAATTAGTACTTTTTCACCAATTTTAAGGAATTACTTACTTAAAACAAGCTTCTTTATCTTACTGAAAAGCCACTTTTAAGTTAATTTGTCTTATTTAAAGTAAACTAGGATATTTACACTAGCAACTCAACCAAAAATACTTGGTAAGATTTTGTAATTTTGCAGTGTTACATTCATATTATATTCACCTTCAGCGATGGACATGCTAGCAGCCGGCTAGTTTGTTCATGTCTGCACAATGCACACCACCATACCACGGTTTTTTGGTATTTTGCTTTCTTTATTCTTTTTGTATGTCGTAATAAAAAAAAGTATACTAGTTAAAGAGAATAAAAATAAATGAAGGTAATAGAGTTTAACAGCATTTTGCAAGACTATTTTCGGAAGAAATAAATAAAATAATAATAATAAAAAAATAAAGTAGATGTATGTTCCCTTATAATAATGAACCGTAATAAATGTGTGTTTCCCATAAATACATGGCACAGTCTGCTTAATCTTATAAAAGATGTAATTATTATAAAAAATATATAATAAAAAAAAGGGGGGTTTTATTCATTTATCTTTTTTTTTTGTCCGTGATGAGTCCACAACGCATTGACGGACGCTACTAGCTAACAGTTAGGTGAGTCCAATACACAATTTTTTAGTTATCACTTAACTAAATTATGACAATTATATCACTGTCTAGGAAAATAGGTGACCTCATAACAAGTAGTATTTTAATTAGTGTGAATAAATGTGTTACATTTTGTTGATGTACAGTTTAAGAATAATCTGGAAGCATTTCTTCAGTGCATGCGCTAATGAACCAAAAGTACAGATCGTGCTTCCGGAACATATCGGCAGTTACAGTCCCCAATGATGTCACATAGCAACCACCCTCTGCCTTAGCAACAAGAATTCTGATTTTGATTTTCGTTGCATTCAAAGTCTGCATTTTTAATATTTTCTTTATAACAGCTGAAAATACGGTCGGGCGATATGGCTTCAAAATAAGAGCTCTGATTTTTTTTTCATGTCAGATCCAGTTTTCATAAAAAAAATTTCTCCTCGATTTCTTTAAAATTACAGGAAATATTTTCAAAAAGTGATTTTCATTTGTTTTACGAGTTGTATGATGGAGTATTAGGGTTTGGCTACAAGATTATTTTGTGTGAAAATGGTATGGTTGTAATTTAAGCAGAAAAAAAGTCTTAAAATTACGAGGAAAAGTCGTTTTAACAGGAAAAAAGCTTGGAGTTAACGGGACCCAACATGAACAGTTCAGTTTGCATGATTGCGTCAAAAAATCCTCCTACTTATAATAATTTGTTGCAGATATGATAAAAAGTATTTTAATAAATATTAAGTCCAAAGTATAACTTTGGAAGGTGATCAACATTGCTCAATTAATGCATTATTTTTTGTTTTATAAATATTATGACTTTATTCTCATGATTTAAAAAATGTTGCCTGCCCCTAATACTGAGTTGTAGAGTTGACCTGAATTCAAAGTCCAAATAAACAGAAGCTGTACAGCAGCCTTGTCAAACAAGATGGCTGCCGTGTGTGCTGACACTCTTAACTTTGAAAACCTACGAAGCGCATTGGTGAAAAATATTTTGATTTTCCAAAGTTGAGAATCAGTTGAATTAGAATTTTGTGAATAGAACATATGCAAAAAAATTTTTTTTTAAAGATCTACACACCTCCGGGTCATTTAAAGCTACAAACTGGATGTATCACTGTAATCTAAATATAATTTCTCAAATAATTAGTTATTTCCAACTCACCCTAACCATCTGAGTGGAAATAAACAAAGCTGAGTGCACAAGTTTCAAGCTTCCAGCCCAAGCAGCTCCACGTCGAAGGTCAGAGTGGCATTTGGTGGGATGACCCCTGGGTGACCTTTGCTGCCATAGGCAAAGTCTGGCGAGCAGATAAGCTTCGCCCGCTGACCTACGCTCATCTGTGGACAAAATGGACACAGATCGAAAAACTTCATGCCGAGTCTAAAACAGACCAATATATACATCTGAACCAAACTGTTAATTATGATGCAGCCATTTCCCCAGAAAGCCAGAACAATGGCTGAAATGTAAACAAGTTACTGAATAAAACGCTGCAGTTCTGAATCCAAAAATAGATTTTAGGTTTTTCGTCTCATTTGTGGTGTTTATTTTTTCACAATCATGTATAAAACTGTGTAAAAGTAAAGGTAAAGAACGACTGCTGTTCATAAATGCAATCTCTTTCTTTTGAACAATTAATTGTAATCAATTAATTAATGAAATAATTGTCAACTAATTTCAAAACTGATTGTTAACTGGAGTATAGAATCTAAAAAAGGAAAGTTGCTGATAGAACACCACACTTAAGCTAAAATTGTACAAAAAATACACAATTTTACATTTAAGAATAAAAATTTGAAAAACTTTATTTGTAAATACGCTCTACCCAAAACTCCAACCAGAAAAGTTGTAAAAATAAATTCCTTTCCAGCACATTTTGCTATCTGATTATTAATTGGTTAATCCAAAAAATATTCAACAATCAGTGCAGCAGAAAAGGCCAAGCTTTTCACATGTTGATTTTTTGCATCTTTGCAAAAAATTATCAACCGTTCACTAACAGAACGCTGTTACTGCATTTTTAGGCAATTAAATTGTTATTTTCTTACTTTATAAAGGACTTTAATTACTCAATCACATATTAGCATATTTCTAATGCTTAAAAAAGGCTTACATAAAAAATCTGCATCTTGTAACAGTTAATCATCAGAATAATCGATAATTAAATCATTGTTAATTGCATCTCTGCAATCTTTCCTGACAACATTTTCTTCTTCTTTCACTTAAATGTGTACATTTAATGCTTTTAATTTCTGAAACAGATGAAAGTTTCCATGGCACATCGTTCAAATCACAGCCTTTCATTCGTGTTGCTCTGCTCTCTACTTCCTACTGCACAGCATTGACTCATCGAAAGTCGCAAGAGCGAAATGTTCCTGCGTCTCCAAGCAGACTGAAGAAAAAAAAGCTAATTTCTCCGTTTGGTGCTAAAAACTCCTGACAGTTACACACACACACTTTTTAATCACACAGATCTCAAACTCAAGCCCCAGGCGCCGAATCTGGCCCACCATCGCTTTTAATGTGGCCCATAAACACCAGAGGGACACGCAAATAGAACCTTAAAGATACCAGTTGTGTGATTTAATATTATTTAGTTGATAAAATCAAAGCTGTTTTTGACCAGTCCCTCCACTTTTTTGTGATTCCATGATTGTGGAAATTTATGCAAGTTTGTTGTAAATTTTCTGCAAGAATTTTCAAGAACATTGAACATCACCAGATTATAGTCTATGATAGAGGTGAAGAACGACAACAAGTCAAAGTTACAGTGTAAATATTGCAGAATTTCTTGCAAATACTTCTAAATTAGCTCCACAAAATCAGTAATTTTGATTGCAAAAAGTCACACAAACAATCAAAATCCTGGAGGGACTGATCAATGTGAATTGTTCAATATCATTTGACCATAAGTATTTTTCTACCATTTTATTTTAACAGTTTATTGATGGGTTTTATCAAAACATTCTGACCCAACCGGCCCTTTGAGAACATTCATAATCTTGACATGAATCAAAATTATTTTGATAAAATTCAAAATGAGTTTGAAATCCCTGATATAGATGATATTAGGACTGAGCAGCAAATCAGTAGCGATATATTTTGCAATAGACACATGATTAATATCGTTAGAGTCTTTAATAATTTCACTGAAATCTGATCCAGAACCGCACAGCATGCTGGGAAATGGCGGCAGATGAAGCAAGAGTACACAGCTACAGAATATGGATGAAATACCATTTCATTCCTGTCATATCTTTAACCAGGGTGTTTTATGTTTATTTCCGTAGACATGTATAATTATTTTCAGAAAATCAAGTTGGAAAATAGCACACTCACACCTAAAGACAATTTAGTAATTATCTTACTAGTCATGTTTTTGGCTGTGGGAGGAAGCTCAGTGAAAACCCACACATGCAGAGGAAAAACATTAAATGAACGTCTTGTGACAGAGCATTCTAGCTACCAACTAAAAACCGCTGTGCAGCCCATTATAGAGATTAATGTTAATAAAAATGTGTAAACTCCATGTATTGTTTAATGCAATAATTTTATATTCATTAAAAACGGTTTTGCACTTTACTCTATTTTACAGTGACTTATGGGCTCAAACGGCAAAACACGGTACAAAAACCAACTAAAAAACACAAACAAAGAAATATAATTAAATGCAACAGAAAACGGCTGTTTATGAAGAGGAAATGCTACAAATGGAAAAAACAGCAGCAAGCCTGGAAAGTCGCTCCACAAAAACACAAGTGCTCCAGACCAATAGGGGTAGTCTGAAGTAAATATATCACCTTCATAAATAAATACATAAATATGCTACTACAATGTAATTTTAGAGGTTGTGTTTTTTTTTTTTTTTTACTTATTGTTTATTAGAAAAGCCATGCATAGTGTACAAAACAAATAAAGGCGGTACATTTGACAATGTTACTGTCTTCAGAAGCGAGTAAATTTTGTAACTAAGAGGGAAAAAAAACATTTAAAAAAAATTCAAAACAGCAAACTTAAGAAACTGTCTGCCTGTTTGAAAAAGACATGAACTTTTTTTCTTCTGGGTATCCTGTTAAATAATGTCATCCCGTCTTTACTGATTGTCTGGTTACATATGATTTGGTGATCGACTCCCCCTGGTGGCCTGGAAGACTTACGTTATGTACCGTTTTACACTTGCTTATATTTATTTCCTATTCAGGGCATTTATTATTTTGCCTCCATTTCCGTGTTGCTGCATTTTTCGTTAGCAGCGTGTTTCTGTTTGTCTCATTCATGTGCAACGCATTTCGCCGATTGTACCTGTCGGCCACCGTACCGTTTAGAAACTTTTGACACATATGAAATATGACAGATTATGACCTCTAATCAAACCAAAACAAGAGTAAACAAGCCTCTTATTGTAATTAAAGTAAACAAACCGATTAAACATCCTGAAAGTGTACCAATTATGATCATTACAGATTTTATCAGCTGTTCTGGAGGGTTTCTCACCTGAGCTACTCCCTCTTCCCATCCTCGGATTACCTCCTGATGTCCAATCTTGAACTTAAAAGGCTTCCCTCTGGACCTCGAGGAGTCGAAAACTTTCCCATCGTCCAGGGTTCCTGGACAGAAACAGACCCGGTGACCAGTTTGTAGTTTTTATTCAGCCTCAGCTGTCAAGAAGTCACCGTTAGCTAGCGCTACCTGGCTAACCTCAAAGCTTGCACCCTTTAGCTAACGGTTCAACTAAATAACCCTCCAAAGACAAAGCATCTCCTTCTATAAAAATTGGAATCTGATGGAAGGTTGGAGAGTAAAAACGTGTTTTAACCCAAACGTAGCTTATTTTGGCTGCAGGAAATATGTTAGCTTCCATGCTAACAGATAGCCAGCGGCTAGGTCCAAGAACGTTTCGACTTGTTCGGACCTTTTTACGAACTTTGAAACCCTTAAGGACTTAATACACGAAGTTAACCTCAAACATGAAACACGCTGCGTCTCAATCTGTGAGCATTTTCCCCACTCACCAACATAGTGCACCACGACGCGCTGTCCCTTCTTCGGGAATGTCCGTCCTAAAAATAAAAAACAATAAATAAAGGTGGGGAAGGTGGGGTTCCCTTCTGAACTGTACAGCCCAAATGAATGAAACAGCGAACTAAAACAAGTATTATCCTCACCGTCTCCAGGAGTTATTGTCTCAATTTCTACCCCCATTTTCGCGTTACTGTATCCTTTCAGTCGACCACCGCTGAGGACTGGGAGCGGAAGGAGGAGGCGTTGCGGGGTGGGAACGGATAGGAGCGGAATGCACCAAGTGCTGATGATAGCTGGACTATCAATATACCTACAGGGCCGGTCCGAGTCTTTCTGGGGCCCGAAGCAGATTTTAATAACCCCTCTACTAACATGCTTTATCATTCCTAAGTTACTCTATGTGTGTAACGTACCGAATATCCTAAGCATAATATGAAATTAGCTTACATCAGAACATAACTAAACATTTGAGGGTTTTAGCTACACAATATTTAAACCATGTAATTATTTAACATCATAAAAATATGTTGCGCCATTATCAATACACATTTTATCATCTCTGTTACAACTTATCTTCCATCTTTTTGTTAAGCTGCCTTTGCTAATAGTATACCCGGAAGTTGTCCCTTCAGAATAAAAGCATCAAATGGCAAACAGGAAGCTAATAATATTTCAAGCTAAATAACGACAAAAAGCATCATAAAGAGATACAAACCAGTAAAGAAATTAATTTAGGGTTACTTACAGCTGCTCTGCAGTTCAGAACAACAGTTAAATCTACAAGAACACAGAGAGGAAAAAAAACAACTAAATCTTACCAAGTATTTTTTTTTTTGTCTAGTTTCTAGTGCAAATATCTTAGTACAGTTGAAATAACACAAAATGAATTTTCAAGTAATTTTTCAGCATTTTATAGGAAATAATTCCTTAATATTGATGAAAACGTTCAAGCTTCACAAGCAGATTATTTCACTTGTAACATGGGAAACATGAAAAAATCTCCCACTGGAACTAGTACTTTTTAAGGAATTATTTAATTAAAACAAGCCCCTAAATCTTGCTGAAAACTTACTTCTAAGTTAGTTTTGTTTATATTTAAGTGTGCCAAGATATTTGAACTAAACTAGGTCAAAAATAGTTGGTAAGATTTTGTTGGGTTTTTTTAGTGAATGAGAGATTCCAGATAGATGAAAAATGTATCTGAAAAGATTACATTTGAAATTGTTTTAACTTCTTCAGATTGAGATTCCACCCTTAAATGAAATAACAACATGGAGTTTAAACAAAGCTTAAATAGTCAGCTGCTAATACAGATTTTTACAGAGAAAAGAGGCGAATCATTGGTTACTCAGAACCACATTTACACCCAGGACGCCTGGGATCGAACATGTGATTGTCCACCATCATTTCCAGGGAAACTTTCACTTCCTTCTGAGCACCAATCAGGAAGGCTCATCGGTTTTCGCCACTGAGGATTTACTTGTGATATGTTCCTGCTGTTTTTTCCATGGAGGCTGCCCGCTACAGTTGAGGAGGTGGATAACCAGCCAGGTGATGGATCACAGTTGTAAAATCTGTCTGGTTTTGGGTCATCAGGACGAGACTGCTGAGAGTTTGTTGGCAGTTCTGGTTCTGAGAGCTCTCTTTGGTCTGCTGGTGATGAAGATGCTTTATTGCTTTGCATGAGATAAAAATAAAAACATTTACTATTCAGTTTAGCGTTAGAACCCAGGAGTAAAATCAAATTAACACATTTTTAACAGTACAATAATGTTCTATGCCTTGTTTTACATTTTTATATTTTTTGTGACTTTAAAGCGGCAACAGCATTATTTTCAAACCAAGTCAACCATTTTCATGTTAACTGAAGTTGGTACTTTCTAATTGTACTTGGAAGTGTAATTTTCTGTCCTCTAAGGTGGAAAATTGAAAATGAACATCCTGTGAATTTACAACGTTGTCTCACAATCCAATATGGCTGCCACACGTGTAAACCAGTGAAAGTTATTTCTAGAGCTGGGCAATATAGCTTAAAAATAAAAAGTCTAGTTTTTTCATAACATCTGTTTTAGTAAAGGAATTTACAGAAAATATTGTCAAAAAGTGGCTTTTATTTTAATCATCCCTTCTGTGAGTTGGATGACGGAGTATTAGAGCCAGACTGTGTGAATTTTTCCTACTAAAATGTAGTTATAATATATGCAGAATAAGATGGTATTTTACTGGAGGAAAACACCTCCAGAAAACACCTCATAATTATGAGAAATAAAGTTGTTTCAATTGGAAAAAAGCTTAATTATCGAGATTTGATGTGGACGGATTGGCCCATATACGCCTTTCTTTGAAATAGACTCAGTTGTTTGCAAGATTGTTCGGATTTTCTAAAACTTATCTAAAAAATCATAAATTTAATTAATTGATAAAACCAATTATCTCCCAGCCTTAGCATTTAGCAATTTCACGCTTTTGATGTTCTATATATAGTTTTATATTTGACTTTCTCAAGCATAAACTGCTAAGGTTTTCTGGCCAAATAAGAATATCTAAACAAACCAAAGAACTCAAATTAAAACCAAATTTCCTCACAGTTGAAAAGTTGAAGTCGAGTATATAGAAATAGCTAAAACTTAAAAAGTACATCAAACTTGACCTCTAAAACAGTGTTGTTCAGAACAACAACATGATTTGATGCACAATAAAGAAAAATATTTAGAGACATTTTTAAAAAGCCTCATACTTCTGCTGCTTCAGCTCTAAACCGTTCCTCTCATTGACTGGGTAGGTGTGAAAGATTCCCATCCCAATCAGCAGAAGTGTGACGGGAGCTGGAGAAAACAGCACAACCAGCGCTGTCACCACTTCATCGCCATGGTTACACGCACCTGCTTTGTAACCTACAACCCTGCAGACAAGCAGATAGAAAATACAAAACAATTCGCACGAATAAGAAATGCACAGAGACTGAACAGAGGTGATACTCACTGTAATATCATGGTTGACAGTCCCACAGATAGCCCTCCTGCTAGCTTACTGCAGAAAGCATAACCGGAGAAAAACAGAGGCTCCAGGTCTTTACATGAGGGATGTCTCAAAGCGAAGTCATCTATCACATCAGGAAGCATTGACCTGCATAATACGGGCATAAAAATTACATTCCTGTTTCAGGGAAGGCTGAAAAACTAAGTTTCTGTGGTACTCATCCCTGGCTGGTTTGGCAGACCTGATGAATAATTCATTCGGTTTTCATACAAATTAGATCTGACAGGCGTTGCAAATGATTTTAGAGTTCTTATTTAGTCGGGCGGTTGACTCACCAAGGCAGCAGGAACACGGTCGCCACGCTGAATCCCATCAGGACGCACATGGTCAGGAAAACCGGGAGGCTGCTGGGAACGCAGGCAACTGTGATCACGGCTGGGATGAAGAGCTGCAAGAGAAAACAAGAGGCTTTTAGAGACAAAAAGAAACACTAAATATGCAGATAACTATAAAAGACTTACTGAAAGTCCGATGAAAACTGTGGACTTTTTTCCAATTTTCAGAAGGACAAATTGCCAGAGTGGAACTGCTACTGAAGCAGAAATCTAAGAAAGCTTAAAAAATGTTTTAAACGCACAAATAAAAGTTAAATTTCATAAAATTAAGTTAAAATCAAATTCAATCTTACCAACAGAACAAGCAAGAGGAGCTGAAAATGAGCTCCCAGTCCGGCAGCATGACTGCAAAACAAGGCAAAGTTTCCCAAAGACATCTAAAATTAAACAAAAGGAGAAGAAAACCTTATAGGACTTTTATAACCTTCAGCTTGAAAAAATAACACGTAGAAAAGTAAGACATATTAAAGAAAAGGGTCAGGATTAAATACATTTATACTTCTCCCTACC
Organism: Xiphophorus couchianus; assembly: GCF_001444195.1. Classification (NCBI taxonomy): domain Eukaryota; kingdom Metazoa; phylum Chordata; class Actinopteri; order Cyprinodontiformes; family Poeciliidae; genus Xiphophorus; species Xiphophorus couchianus. Next base: position 12,608,971 of record NC_040251.1, read on the forward strand.
TCTTCTTCAAACAAATATTATGGTATTTGAAGTGTGAATGTGAATATGTTTGAAATATTCCAACTTTTTGTTAGCTAAGCTGAGCTAAGCTAACAAAAAGTTAACAGGAGTAAAAACAGAAATGAGTGGCAATCCTAAACTGTACCTGAAAAGCAAGAACACTGAAAACAAAGCCGAGCACGAGTCGCTGGTAAGGAGCGTGACACATGAGCATCTTCAGGGAGATCAGATAGGACGGACGGGTTCGTTCATCAGCATCTGGAAAAACAAAAACATACATATCACTTGAATTATGGTCACATTTTTATACAAACAAAAAGACGGAATCACTGAAATGTACTGAGGTTCAACAGTGGTGTAAGAAACACACTGTATCTATTTCTGTTGTTGTTTTGTCAGAATCTAATGAATGAGTTGGTTTAACACAGCAAAAACACAAGATCGTGCAAGTATTTTTGGTCCAATTTCTTGTGCAAATGTCTTAGTACACTAGAAATATGACAAAACTAACTTATAAATAGCTTTTCAGCAAGAAACAGGAGCTTGTTTTAAGAAAATAATTCCTTAATATTGATGGAAAAGGTTCTAGTTCTATTGGCAGATAAATGGGAAAAATGTTTTTTATAAGTTAAATAATCTGCCAGTAGAACTAGAACTTTTTCATCAATATTAAGGAATTATTTACCCAAAAACAAGCTCATATTTCTTGCTGAAAAGTTACTTGAAACCTAGCTTTGCTTTATTTTATGTGTGCTAAGGTATTTGCACTAGAAACTAGACCAAAAATACTTGGTAAGATTTTGTGTTTTTGCAGCGAAGTCCAGACTTTAACCTCTCACAATGATTATTTGTGATCCAGCGCCCTGTGATGTGACTGAATTAATATGATTCTGAAAAGAATATTATCCTTGTCTGACATTATAATTTGCCCAGCTTACTTTAAAATAACAAAGAGGTTTTATTTAAAATCTGAAATAATTTTACAAATCTGTTAGAACAACACCATCATAACTTTTTAACATGGTACCAGATAAGTTTGGATATCATTTATCCTTAATAAGATAAATCTTCATTTGAAAAATATGTTTTATATTAAAAAGTGTTATTTTTGTCTGATATTAAAATTTGTCTTGTTCCAAAACCAAATGGCACTTTAATGAGCATTTCATGGGCAGTCTGAATACTGACCGTGCTGGACTGACCCGTGTCGCTGCTCCCTCACAGCGAAGAACAGAACCAGGCTGCTGAGGAGGAACAAGCCACCCGTGACTCCGGCTGAGGTCAGGAAAGCCTTTTGCTGGAGGGAAAGTAAACACCAGAAAGTGTATCTCATGAGTAATTCATGTTTTGCTGTCTACAAAGTTAGACTAAACACAATCTGGAATTTTTATGTAACCTAAAGTTGACCTACTATGGTTCCTTGAACAGGTCAGGACAGGTCTACAGGCTTTTCAAAACATTTTTCTTTGCAGAAAACCATTTTTACATAATGATTTATGTATCTCGGGCTGCTTTCACAATGAGGTGCTTCAGGGTGTCTTGTCACTTTAAATTTCCAACTCAAAGTTGGTACTTGTACATGCAAATTGCTGGAAAAAAAGTACAATTATACCAACGTACATCTTTGAAAAGCAGAAGTGGCGCCTCCTGCCCGCACAACCAACAAGAATCCAGCTGAATGGTAAATCAACAACAAAACACTTATTTTTTTCAGCAACCATTGTACACCTCATACAATGGTAAAACCAGCTGACCAAACATGCTGGATATTCACTTTGGTTGCCAGGTAACAGGGCTGGGCTCAAATGCAATAGCCAAGTAACAGCATATTGCCTAAGGATTGAGCTGCAGTCCAGTTATACCATACTTTTTCGACGGGCTGTTTTTGATCCAAAAAGGAATTTTGAGTGTCTTTTATGAGTAATCAAAGGCAACAGAAGCCTACACTAACAGGCCAGTGTTTCAAACCTCGAAAAAGAGATGTAACATTGGAAAGTTTTGAAATGGCTTGTTTTCCAGACACTAAAAACCATTAATTTACTGCCATAAAACATCTTAGTGGTTTTCTTAAGCACCTCAGCTGTTTTCAGAAGCAGCGGAGACCCAAATGGAAGTATAAAAATGTGCAAAATGGGAATTTTGCATAAGATGAAACAACATTTAATCTACTGACAGCTATAACACTTCTCATGATGTTCCAGTGGAACAATCTGCATGCTGTGATTCCCAAATATGTTGGTTTGACATTTTGCCAACCACTTGAGTATTTTAAAGCTATACCACACCTTAGATGGTCAGAGGAGGCCAAAAGGGCAGCATAACATCCAATATGCTTCCCTTCCTGAGCAGCTGATTTAAGTTTTAATTCCAAAAAAGCATAAAAATTACCAACAGTTTCATTGTTAAACAAATACGTTTTTAATTAATCAAAAAATTAAGAAATTAGGAGATCTAGCCATGAAATGATATGTCCCCATTTTTTACCTGATATTTAGTAAACTTAAAAAATGTGTCACACTGTTTATGATCTTATATTCTGGATGGGAGCCACTGCAAAAACACAAAATCTTACCAAGAATTTTAGGTCTACAGTTAATATAAGACAAAACTAACTTACACGTTGATGGCTCCTACATCTTGTAGGCAAGATATAGGAGTTTGTTTTAAGTAAATGATTACTTAATATTGATTAACAAATGCTAGTTCCACTTTTCACAAAAATTTTTACCAACCTGTAAGTGAAATACTAATAAAGATTAGTATTTTTTCATAAACATTAAGGAATTATTTACATAAAACAAACTCATATATCTTGCTGAAAAGTTACTTGTTAAAGTTACTTTTGCCTTATTTTGTGTGTTTGCACTAGAAACTAGACAAAAATACTTATTTTTGCAGTGTTTCGGTTTTGACATATTTAATGGGGAGCACAAAATATTTTATTTTTGAGTATTTGACCTGTGGATCAACAATCAGAGTTGATCAAAGCAGATTGATTTCTGCCTTTCGAGATTTTCTTCTAATTCTTTTGCAGCTTCCATGAAACCCTAATGACTTTTTAATGCATATTTCTCAAAAGTGAAAGTATAAACGGTTAATATTACTATAACAACTGTAGGAATAATACATGAGGAAGCAACAATGCCTTCATCCAGCCAAATAAAAGTAAATTACAGGGTAACAAGATCTTCCTGGGACATTGTGAGTGAAACAGAAGCTCAGCGTTGCCAAGCCTGTTCTATAAATATTAGTTTAAGCTCGTCTCTATTTTCATGTTCCAGTACCGTTTCATGCAGAGAGGCCGTTTGCGGCGCGGATGAGCTGTGAGGTGTCTGATGGACCTGGTCCAGATGCTCACAGGCCTCCTGCTTCTCAACGTTGAACACGGACACGACTTTTCCCTGAATCACTGACACCAGCAGCAACGCCGTCATCTCCACGCTCATTCCTGGAGGAAAACACCACAAACGCACAGAAAAGTCTGGAGTGAACCCAGTAGGTCACAACATCCCAGTTAAAACTACAAGCTAAGACAATCATATATCAAAGTTTCCTGCTTCGGTGCAACAAAAATTTGATGGAGTATGTTAAGGAAATATGGATATTGTTGAATGTTTAATATGGCTAATCTCATGCCATGTGCGTATAAGAGATAAACATTCCTATTTGGACAAATGTTAAGCAGAGATGAACATTCTCCTGGCAGGGCTGTAACTTAGAGCAGCCACAAAACACTATTCTCTTGAAAGGCGTTAAATTAGCAGGCCATAAATAATATCTTCCCCTGCCTAGAGGTCGGAGGTTGGGAATTTCCCAGGGGCTCTGAGCTGCATCTGGAGTTGATCACAGACTTCGAATCTAGGAAACATTTATGTTTAATTTCTGATACACCTTTTAAATATTGATAGCAATAGTGTGTTAGATGAAAGTATATTACCCAAGTTAGAAGTATTAATTTAGTAAATGGAATGTATTTGAAAATGTACTAACTATGACAATATCGGAATCAAAAGAGAATGATTTGAATGTTATGTTTGACAGGTTGAAAAGACTTCTATCTCATCATTGTTCGTGATAAGGCAAAGATTCAAATCTTGGGAGATGCTGAGTCCAAAGGAGTAAAATAGGTTTTGTGAAATTAACTTATAACTTTAACAACTAAAATGACTCTTGAGTTTTGTCATTAAAACTTAGGGGAAGGTTTACGTTTTTCCAAGGTGGCTCTCGGTTGGTCAACAGGAGGAACGCCTTCTTTGCATAAATTAAATACGGAAACACCTCTTTGGTATAAGATGACGTGTAAGGAGGAAAATAGAGAGAGTTTTTTCCATTTTTCTCCACGTGGGCGCCTTTGTCTGTCTCTGTGTTTCGTGTTTGTCTTTGTCTGTTGTTATTTTGTGATAAAATGCATATCTCTGTACCTCTGCAGCTTTGTTAACTGATTCATGCGTTGCTTTGTATGAATTAAACTCTGTGAGCTGTGACGTCAACACGCCTTGTTTAGTTTCGTTTTACAGCTGCCTCGCTGCTCGCCGAGAGGACCCGGCTGTTTAAGGAAAATACGAGCCAAACGTTTTGTTCAAAGTTTTAATAAATATTTCTTCCTTTACAAGTACAATAAAAAAGAAACATAAAAAGAGGGGCAATGAATGAGGAAACCTTTAATCTAATACTTTTGATTTGAATCTAGCTTTCCCTTTGACTGGTCAAGTGAGTGAATGCACTAGACTAAAAAATTACTAGTCTGAACTAACCACAATACTCTTCGGAGTGTATGTTGTGTTGTTGTTACTGAGAAAAGACAACTCAAAGTTTCCTACATTCAGTTTCAGTGAGGTACGTTGAAACTGTTCCCACATTTTCCTATCTACAGATATACTTTGGTTAAAATGTGATGGATAAATCTCCCATTAAATGTAAAAAAAAAAAAAGTTTATAAATTATTAATCCTGGTCTCACTTTTCCCAGATGAGACTGAGGGTTAAGAAAATCATATATTTGATAACAAAGCTTCCAACTTCAGTGCGACGTATTGACCCTTTTTAACTACGTCACTAAATCATTCGAAGCGCCATGATGAACGTCGGATGTGAGGGACGGGAGTACTGAACAGAGCAATTTAAATTGCTTTCCAAAATTGTTTTTGACAGTTTATTCGTGGCTTCTGCTTGTTCGAGCCGAGCTAATCTGTCTATGAACATAAGACACCAGGTTGGGTCTCATAGGCGGCGGTATTTACAAAAGTCTGAAACAACTAGCTTAGAAACCGACCCGTACTTCCTCCCTCCTGACGTGTTGATCAAATTACCGAGTTTGCCTGAATTCACACCACATGATTTATATCACTATGTCATAAACAGCGTTTCTCCTTTAAACCGGAGCGGCATTAAAACATACAAAAGACGACATGCTAATCAGTTGTTTCCAAACATGCTAGGCTACATGACGGTTATCTCCATGGTTACTAATGGCTAGCCGAGTACCTTCTCCATAATGCAATATTTTATATCTTTCTAATAATACAGATGAAGCATATGAAAGTTAGTGTTTTTATCTTGTAAAAAGTGACAATTTGACTGGGGTGTATAAACATTTTCAGATGCAGCCCAGTGGCTCTGAGATTCTAGCTGGTGAGTGACTGCGGTTCCTCTTACTGTAGGCAGTGGCGGAGTCTCTGTCCCTCCGATGTCCTCCCAGGGACATGCTCAGCGAGACGTAGGGGACGTTGTAGCACTGCTCACAGACAACAGGAGGAGAACATGACACCAGCTGACAGCAAATGGGGAACTCAGTAACCATGGCGAACAAGCTCCCAGAGAAATAACGGCACATACAGTTGATGGAATTCCTGTCGCCATGGTGACGGGGGAAAGATTAAGACAAGAAAATGAAGGACAGTGGAGCACAAACAGAGATTGAAACCATAATTCTCTACTAACAGACAACAGCACAAAATATTTACCTTCTGTTATTAATTTTATTTCATTTTATTAATGAATTAATGAGAAATAATATCACTTAAGCAGCTTAATTTGGAGCTTAAATTACCCATAAACTAACTTAGATCTCTGATCTATCTGCTGAGCTATATATGGCAACTTTTTTTTTTATTTCTAGATCTTCGTGTAAAAAATCAAAAAAAAGTTTTACTGCTTAGGAACTTTTCACATAAGAAACTACATATGTGACATAAAAGAACTTTTAAGCATTGAAAAGCTCTAAAAAGGACCTGCAGAAATTTTTGGACCTGGATTTTAGAAAATAAGAAAGTTAGCCACACAAATAAGCTTCAGATTATTTGTGTATATTTATCTGAAGCTGCTACCCCCGCGACCCAACCTCGGATAAGCGGAAGAAGATGGATGGATGGATGGATGGAGCCACACAAATAATGTCAGATTGAAAAAGCTTGTTTCATCCATCTTACAATTGCAAAGTGAATAAACCTTTAAAAAATGTCAAATCTAAAACTTTATTGGGAATGAAACATCTATGCTCAGTATGAGGGATTGCTCTAAAGAGGGGCCTGCCCAGGGCACCATTCCTGTTAGCACCACCACTGTCTCTGACAGTAAGTTCTCTGTTGATAGAGTCCTGACCAGGAAATAAAGTTCAGTTAGCTCAGAAACATCAGAACGACAAGAAGTTTGTGATTTTAAATCCAAGCCGAACATTTAAATAAGATCTGTTGACTTATATTTACATAAATTGATCAAAAATAAAGAAAAACGTATTTCAGAAAGTTTTATTGGAAAAATTTAATAAGCAATTTATGAATAAACTTCTATTATTTCAAGATGGATTAAAAGACAAAGAATATATGGAGAGTGAAAAGTTTGAATAAATTAATGATACATTTAAATAATTATTTCATAAGTTATTTATTGACATTTGGTACTTTTCACTCTTCACTGGAGCAACAGTTCAGTATTAAGCTTTTAAGGAAAAAATATTTTAGAAACATATATAAAAAAAATTCACGTTTTTTCTAAATTAGTCTAAAAGTGTATTAGAAATAAACTGGCGTGTTCTTAGAAAAATGTACATTTCAAAACTTTAAAAAAGAATATTTTCTCCAGGCCTAAATTATAAAATACAAAAATAAAATTGTACTGTTTCTCTAAGCTATTATAAAACTATATTAGAGATAGACGATGAATAAAACTTATAGTGATATTAACACGAGTTTTATCAGCGGTTGAGATTTGGACTGTTTCTTTTTTTTCTTTTTCTTTTGCAGGTGGGCAGGTTTTACGGGTGGAAACTGTCAAATCTGGCAACCCGCCATGTTTGTGTGAGGCGCATGCGCCATGCTGGATATAAATATGGCGCATTTTCTACGTCAGTGTTTAAATGAAGGCGCGGCTTGCACCTGGCCGCAGAAGACATGAAACCAGCGTTCTGCTATTCCTCCATCCTGGCACTTGGATTACAAAATGGTCTTTTCTGATCTCGAAAGACGCAGAATCCGCGTGGACGCCCAACCTAAATGACTCAAAACTTTTGCGGATCTATTTGAAATGGTCTCCGTGTTGACGGGGCCTACCTGCTGAGGGATCTGCTTGGGTAGGCCGCGAGAGCGCCATGTTTGAAATAGCTGCATTTGTTAGTCGGTAAGTTATTTTTCAGAAACCTTATTCGAAGTTGTTTGTTTGTCACTGAAGTCATTGAAACCATATTTTTGTGGTTAAACAGAGCAGCAGACGAGGAACGACAGGAACATGGCGTCTCAGCGGTGGATTGTTTGGCCGACCTGAGGAGGGACAATATGGCGTCTGGAACTAGCAGCAGATCGATTATGGATATACTACGATGATCTTCAATCAAGCTGAGGATCGCTTCCGTCAAGCTGAGGAAACGCTACAAGGTGCCTGGCGGATCCGCCCAACCCATCAAAGGTTGGTTAAGTCAAAGAACTGTTCCAATGGCGGGTCCAGAAGACATCTCAGGGTAGGAGCTGTTGCGGGTTTTGCTGTGCTATGCTGCGGACGCCACCGCTGTTGCTGAAGGCCAACGCTAGGCCTCTTGGTTTGATTCTCTGCTGAGATTCAATGAGCTGAGAAGGATTCTGCTGTTAATCCTTCTGTCGTTAGGGTTTTGTGTGCTGTTTGAAACAGCTGCTGTGGTCATGTGACCTGTAGAGGTTTATGCCATCTAGCATTTTGGAATTTCAAGTTCATAGCTGAAAGTCAGTTGTGATGGAAAAGAAAGATGGCTGCCAATGATTTGGCAATTACAGTTTAGAGGCTACAGGAAGTGATTTAGCTTAATAAATATCAGTATCATAAACATTGATAACATACCTACACATTAGGGATAATTTTTACATACCTTTTTTATTTTTTGTATCTACTAAACATTTGAAATTTAATCAAATATTTCAAAGATAGGGTCAATAATTCAAAAAGTCACAAATTTCATTTACGTTCAACAATTTAAATTCAAGCGTGAAAACAGATTTTATTTTTGCGTCAAAACTTGCGGCGTCGTGATATTTCATTTCTTCTGGACAAAGACTCGTGGACTCCTGCAATTTCATTTCTTCTGGAAGACGACTGCCAACAGAAAGATCTGGAGCTGCAGGTCAGAGGTCACAGAGGTAATGTATACACTAATCCACCATGTCTTTGCAGGTTTTCAGCTGGAATTAACTCCCATGTTTTCCTTCTAGATCTGGAACCTGTCTGTATTTGCATCTGTTTTTAACCCAGTTTTTTTTCCTAGATAAAGCTTCTGGCTGACTTTGTGTTGCATCTAACTTCTTTTTTCTCATAGATAAGCCACTAAAAGAGTTTCAACTGCAACTAAATCTTTCAATTCTCCTTTAGAAATGCTCCTGGAGCAGTTCTTTCTTTTTGTCTCTCTCTTTATTCTGTCCTTTCAAATCCCCGGGGGTAGTGACAGATGGCCTTTCATACAGAGCCGACTTCTGGTTCTGCTGGAGGGTTCTTCCTGTTAAAGGGAAGTTTTTCCTCCCCACTGTCACTACATGCATCCTCAATAGGAGGCATTTCTTTAGTTTACTTAACCTTTAACCAATTTAAATAATTGGTACAGGGTTGTTTTCTTTTGGATAGTCTTCCTGTTAAAGGGAAGTTTTTCTTAACTGTCACCACAGCTATCCTCAATGAGGCATTGCTTATGTAACCATTAGTCAGCACTTTACAACCGGTTTCTTTTATTTATTTATTTTTATTTGGAAAGTCTCTGTTAAAGGGAAGTTTTTCCTGTCCACTACATGCATGTTCAGTTGCCTAACATTTAAATAACTGGTACAGTGTGAACTTTTTTTTTGAAAGTCTTCCCCGTTAAAGAGAAGTTTTTCCTCCCCACTGTTACCACATCGATCCTCAGTATGAGACATTGCTTAAGCTTACTTGTATAACTTATAACCAGTTTAAATAGGTAGGAACTTTAAAAAAAATCTTCCTGTTAAAAGGACGTTTTTCCTTTCCACTGCCACCACATATATATCCAATATGAGACATTGCTTAAGCTTACGTAACCTTTAGCCAGCGCTTGATAACCGGTTTGGTTTTTTGTTTTAAATTATTTTTGGAAAGTCTTCCTGTTAAAGGGAAGTTTTTCTTTTCCACAGTCACTACATGCATGTTCAGTATGAGACATTTCACAAGCTTGTGTAACTTTTAACTAATTTAAATCTGTTCAGTGTGATCTTTTTGGAAATTCTTCCTGTTAAAGGGAAGTTTTTCTTTTTCACTGTCGCCACATGGATCCTCAATACGACGAATGGCTTAAGCTTACTTGCTTTACTAAACCATCTTAAATAATTGCTACAGTGTGAATTTATTTTTTTTTGGGAAAGTCTTCCTGTTAAAGGGAAGTTTCTCCTTCCCACCGTCACCACACGCCTCCTCAGTATGTCTGCAATGGTGGATACGTTTGAGCTCATGGTTGTGAATTTAAGGCCTTATCAATACCACGTGGTATATGGACTGAGAAGATGGATGCTGATCCGCAGTTTTTGTTGAGATGGAGACTCTGAAGGCACCAGATGGTGTTAGACTGGTGGGGAAATATGGATGTCAAGATGGTTGCTAGGGCACTGGACTGTGAACCCAATGCCAGGAAATGTGGTTTGCTCCTTCCTGTAGTCACTCCTTAAGGCTTGAAGTCGTCGGAGGAGTTCATGGACATTGGTAGCAAACGTGTACAACGAAGTCATTGGTTGAGTTCATGGACATTGGTAGCAAACAGTCATCGGATGAGTTCATGGAATTTGGTAGCAAACAGTCATCGGATGAGTTCAAGGAATTTGGTAGCAAACAAAGTCATCGGATGAGTTCAAGGAATTTGGTAACAAAGGTAGGTGTTTTGGTCTTAGGTGCAACAACCAGAACTTTGATTCGCTCAACACAGGAAAAACATGGTAGGTTATATGAAAGTTTGGTGTTCTGGTCTTGGGTATAACGACCAGAACATATCTTGTATTCTCTGGTTTGTAATCAAATGTGTTACTAACCCCTAGGGAAAAGTCTTTCAGACAGGCTTCAGGGTTTGGCCTGAAACCTGTGCCGTCCTGTTGTCCTTCAGGAATCCTCCTGGATCATGTTTTCGTCTCTGATTTCGCCCATCGACCCTCCATTGACGGACGGAAAAGCCCTTCGCCACCCCACTGATGGACGACCTTAGTGACCTTACCATCACCCTCAACAGTCTTCCTCAAATGCTGCAGGTATTTTGCTGTGAAGTGGTATTTGCAAGTGTGACTTTTTGAAATGTGATTTCACTGAGTTAAGGGTTTGACCTTGAACCTGCACCTGTTCTGTTGTCCTTTAGGAATCCTCCTGGATCATCTTGTCACCTCTGATTTTGCCCTTCATCGGCCCTCAACACCTGCCGGAGAAGTCCTTCATCTCCCACCCACGGATGGATGACCATGGATCATCTTGTTTTTGACTCCGATTTCGCCCTTCATCGATCCTCCATTGACGGACGGAAAAGCCCTTCGCCACCCTGCTGATGGATGACCTTTGTGACCTCGTGACCTTACCACCGGGCTCAGCAAGTTTTCTGGAGGAAACCAGGAAGTGTTCCCAGGTGGGCAGGTAAGGCAGATGCTTCCTGATCCAGTTTTCCATTTTGACATGAAACTTTCTCAGCAGTTTTCCTCAAGAAATGCTGCAGGTACTCTGCTGTTAAGTGAGTTTTTTAAAAGTGGCGATTTTAAACCTGCACCCCTCCTGTTGTCTTCCTGTCCCGTTATCCTTAAGGAGTCCTTCTGGATCGTTTCGTCTTGGATTTCACCCTTCATCGACCCTCCATTGACAGGCGGAAAATACCTTCATCATCCTACCATCAGGCCCATCAATCTTCCTCAAGAAGTGCTGCAGGTATTTTAAGTGATATTTACAAATGAGTTTTTGAAAAGTGATTTCATTCTGAGTTAAAGGGTTTTGACCTGAAACCTGTATCCGTCGTCTTCTCTTACAGGAATCCTCCTGGATCATCTTCTCCTTCATTGACGGACGGAAAAGGCCTTCATCGACGATGGATGGACTTTTTTTCTTTTTGGACAGTTTTATTTAGAGACTAAATAATTAACTTTTATGTTGAATATTTAAAATGTCTTAATGTTGTTCTGATCTGCCTCTATCTGCTACTGTATGTTTGGGTTACGAGAAGTTTTCTGTTTTTTTCTCCATAGAAGCTACACCTGGTCCGGCGCTCTGATTGGCTGTGGTTTCTTCCCAGAGGAGGGCATTGGCTGACGTGATGTTGCCATCACCCAACAGTTCTCCTTCTCCCATTGTTAACTCTTCACTTCCATGAACATGGAAAGTTCTCCTGATCAATTCACCTGTTGTGTTTCTGCTCCGTTTTCTCTCGGCTCCAGTCAATTGTGGCAGATGGCTGCTGGTACTGAACCCGGTTCTGGTTCTGCTGGCGGTTTCTTCCTGTTAGAGGGGGAGTTCTTCCTCTCCTCAGTCACCAAATGCATGCTCAGTGTGAAGGTTGGCTGTAAAGTCAACAACTCAACTTGGGCGATTTGCTGTCACTCCCTGCTGGTCAGGAGGAGTGAATGGTGTAAGTAGTGACTCCATACAGTTTGCTGGGTTTCCTTTGGTACAAACTTTATTAACTACTTTAATAATTAACTGGACTTATTGTGCTGTTAAGCAATAATAGAAATTTTAGTTCAGTCACAAAATGCATTGAGATGACATTTGTTGTGAATTGGCACAATATAAAATTTAAAAAAAAAAACAAAAACTAACAACCAATATTAAAAACAAACTCAAAACTCCAACAACCAATGCAAAAAATCGTTCAAAACTCCAAAAACTGTTCAAAACTCCAACAACCAATGCAAAAAACCGTTCAAAACTCCAACAACCAATGCAAAAAAAACGTTCAAAACCCCCAATAACGATACAAAAAACCATTGAAAAAATGTTAATTCACAACAATGTAATTGTCAAGGCATTTTACAGAAGATAATCTCAATTCAGTCATAAATTCCAATTGATTCTAGTTATCAATGCATTAGGTTCAGTTTGTTATTGAAGTAGTTTACGTTTGTACCAAAGGAAACCCAGCAGACTGTATGGAGTCACTACTTACAGCCTTCACTCCTCCTGACCAGCAGGGGGTGACAGCAAATCGCCCAAGTTGAGTTGTTGACTTTACAGCCAACCTTCACACTGAGCATGCATTTAGCGACTGAGGAGAGGAAGAACTCCCCCTCTAACAGGAAGAAATCTCCAGCAGAACCAGAACTGGGTTCAGTACCAGCAGCCATCTGCCACAATTGACTGGAGCCGAGAGAAAATGGAGCAGAAACAGAACAGGTGAATTGATCAGGAGAACTTTCCATGTTCATAGAAGTGAAGAGTTAACAATGGGAGAAGGAGAACTGTTTGGTGATGGCAACATCATGTCAGCTAATGCCCTCCTCCGGGAAGAAACCACAGCCAATCAGAGCGCCAGACCAGGTGTAGCTTCTATGGAGAGAAAAATAACATTTTATACTGATAGTACTATTCATGTTGATGGGTTAGGTTCTCCTACTCACTGTTCAGTTTGACCCTACATGTAATAAAACTTTGTAATTCAGCTTATACAATGTCAGTGAATGTTTGTAAGGAAAGAAACGTGAATAAGCCAACAGAACCAGAACCAAGCTGACTGAAGGCAGCCATTTTAAACTAGTTAATACTGTCAGGTCTTGTTTAGAGCGCCACCTTCAGGCCTCTCTCCAGATCGGTTAAATTGTTTCTGGTTTTATTTTTTCCCCCTCCATGGGCTGCCACCTTATCGTGGTGGAGGGGTTTGAGTGTCCTAGAGATCCTAGGAGCCGTCAGAGGCCTTATGCGTGTGGTTGGCTCGGTCCAACGGGGTAAACGGCTCCGAGGGGAGGGATCGGACCAAGAGCAGCCCAGAGACTGACTACAGATATCAACAGAGTTCCCGCTTGGCTCTAGAGATGTAGACGGAGTTCCCGTCTTGACCTGGAACTCTAGATCTAGCTTAGATCTATAGACGGAGTTCCTAATTAGAATTAGAACAATAGAAGTCAGGGTTTCCCAGTGTTTTATCAGCCTGGTGGGCCACCAGGCTTTATTTGCTCCCTACCAAGCTATGGGTTATTTTAATTATCCCTCCAGCTGCCTGTTGGCTTTCTGAGCAGCCATTTGCTGACTGACCAGAGCTGAGAAAACGTTCAGAAGCCAGACCGTGCTCCTCTGTGTTTTTGTAACTTGACATTTTTTAACCCAAACCCACAGCGGGCGGCTGCTGGACGACGGCGGCGGGTCTCAGCTCAGCTGGGTTTCTGGAGGAAACCCTGGAAATGTTCCTGGGCGACGATTCCTGATCCAGTTCTCCATTTTGACTCAACTCTCTCAGCAATCTTCCTTAAAGAATGCTGCAGGTATTTTGCTGTTATTTAGGTGATATTTACTAGTGTGAGATTTTGAAAACTGACTATTGGTTCTGAGTTGTAAAAGACCTGAACCCGTCTTGCCGTCGTCGTCCTCCTGGTTCGTCTCGTTTCAGTCCGATTTTTCCTCTGCAGCTTCAGGACTAAAACTGATCCTGTCTGCATAAATTTAATGAATTAAGAATTGAAGACTGTATGTTTCTGCTGCTAGTAACGTACGTTTTGATTTTTAGTAATTTTTTATTCCAGTTCTTGGAGAAAATAACTGGACCTCTGGTTGGCCTGTCGCAGTAATCAAATCAATTAATCACATCATAAATTAATAAAAGCTCAATTTCCATTGACATGTTTCTTTCTACCAAAACCTGGATGAATAAAATCTTCAAGTTTTGGTCTCAACTAAACATTTTTTTTTTTTTTTAAAGGACAGTTTTGTTTAAATACTTCATAATTACTTTTATTTGTAGTTTTTGTTTTGGATATTTTAAATGTCTTTCAGTTCTAGTGTTAAATGTTCATTAGTTTAAATTTTTTAAAATGTGTTCTTGCATTATTATGCCATTATTAGTTTAAAATGGTATTTAAAAACTATCATTTATTGCAATAACTTCTGGGAACATTTATGGTGACGACTATCACGATAAGTTTTGCTGGACAATAAATTTTCAGAAGTTAATGTAATAAATGCTAAAATTGTTTTAATGCTATTTTCAACTCGTATAAAGATAATGGAATAATTTAAGAACTCATTCTCAAAGATATGTGTTCTTCTAATGAACACATACTGTATCTTCTAATGAATATTTAACACTGGAAAACATTTTAAATGCCCAAAATATACCAATAAAACTAATTTATACTGAAGTCTCTGAATAAAATTACCTTTAAGGGAGCTAGTTGAGGCCAAAGCACCAAACTGAAGACTTTACCAGTTTTTAGTAGAAAAACAAATAATGCAAATGAGAAATTTTTAATTTGTCAAGTGATTTATTTATTGCTAATTGTGACAGGCTGCCCTTTGGCTTTAAATATTTTTGATTAATTATAATCTGGACCAAGATGATCAGTTATTTTACTTCCTGTTAGTAATTGAAAAGGTTTCTTCCCTCCAGTCATCAGCTTCTTTCTTCTTGGTTGGGTTTTTATTTTCCTTCCCCACAACAAAGAGTCTGTTGAAAATAATTTATCTAAGTTTCCGTTTCTCCTTTTCATTTTGTTCTGTGAGCAGTGTTGGTACTTTAACATTCTCCCCAATTTTGTTTATTGGATCTTAGATGTTTAATGTTATCTCCAATTTTTAAGGGAACAGGTGAACTTTTTCTGGAGATAAAGTTTGACATGCCAAATACGATGAACTTTGGTAATGATGTTAAACATTGAACTTTAGAGATTAAATTTAAAAATATCGTGAACGTAAATATCCGGGAGGCCAAAAATAACATCTCCATTCATTCTGCCAGTTTCTTTTTACCATAAATATTCTTATGATAAACAATGCAATAAATGCCCACCTCTAATAGAAGCTTTTGAAAGTACTTATAATAATAAACTGAGTTCAACTGGAATCAATTGGAAAGTTTGAGAGGATGGAAATGATTGTTTTTGTAAAGTGCTTTAAGACATTTGTTGTGAATTAATGCTGTATGAATAAACTGAATTTAATTGAAAATGTGAAAAGCTAAGGGAATATGAAAGAAACAGTTTATTTGTAACGTCTGTAGTGATGAAATGTATAGAAAATAAAGAAACTTTTAGTAAATTTACTCTATCTTTGTGTTACTATTGACATTTATTGGCATGTGTAAATTTTATGAATTAAATTCAGGGTTTCCCTCAGAACTTGCAGTCTAGTGGTAATCCATGTTTTTGAGTTAAATATTTAAAGTTGACAAAAATGTGAACATATTTGTTATTGGAAGATTGACACCTGATCACCACTTATAAAGTCTTAAAAAATTCAAACATTAGTAAAAACTAAAATAAAGAAATGATGCTTAGCCTGGTGGGGGCACAAGTAAAGCCTGGTGGCCCACCAGGCTTATAAAACCCCGCTAGTGTCTGAGCTTTCGCGTTTGAGTCGATTTATACTTGTGTGACTTGAAGTTGATCCTTGGGGAGAAAAAGTTATTTCAATTGAATTGGAAACTGAAGAGATTTACGCTCATGAGCGTCTCGAACAGACAGGCCGCTGTGAGGAACCACCACACGCAGGCGGCCTCCGACATGGAGTCTGCAGGCACAAACCACAGCAGCACGTAGGACAGGATGCCAAACGGAGTGGAAACAACCAGCCTGCCAGACGAAAAGGTGAAGGTTCAAATCCCGGACGTCCAACTCCAGCAGAGCTACAATCCTGCAACTTTCAGATGTTACGGATGAATCTAAAAGCTGCAGGATTATGGCTCTCAGGAACTGAAAAATGGTGGAACATTTCCAGAATAAGTGGTTTAGTAGTGAATAAGCAACTGACTGACCATGGTGTGAGTTTGCCGATGGGTGTCCAGGTACTGCGGGTCACCAGGTATCCAACCACAGGGTCAGTCACGGCGTCCCAAAACCGACTGAGAAACAGGATCAAAGATACAGAGGAGGCCTTCATCTGGGCAGAAGTTAAAGACAATTAATGGCACATAACTTTTATAGATATGTGAAAAACTTTAAAACATTCATCTTTTATTTTTGTTTCTTTGCAAAGTATCTTTGCTTCAGTTTACAGTGGAAATCTTTTTCTACAATTCAAATAAGACAAAACTGACTTGGAAGTAACTTTTCAGCAAAATATAGGAGTTTAAAAAAACAAAATCAATTTCTTATTTGTTTTATTGTCAGATTATTCCACTTAAAGGAAGACATTGTTTTAAGTGAAATAATCTGCCAATGCAACAAGTATTTTTCATCAATATTAAGAAATTAGTGACTCAAAACAAACTCCTGTATCTTGCTGAAAAGTTTCTTATAAATTAGGTTTTTTATTTCTAATGTACTAAGATGTGTCCACTAGAAACTAGACCAGAAAAACTTGGTAAGATTTAGTTTTTGCAGTGCAGAGTTTGGTAGAGTACCCAGAAATTGTATCTAAGAGTAGCACTACTTAAAGAAAAAAGTAGTAAGAAATTATCAAAGAGTAAAAAAGTATTTGGTAAAAAGGCTACATTAGTATTAACTAATTATAATATCAATTATTTTATATTTAAAAATTACATCATCAGATAGACCAAACTTTCATTTCTACAAAATGTTGGTATTTTAAAGACAAAATGAAAATAATTCATATAAATAACATAATTACAAAATAAAATCTGTCAAAAGAAAATTTTTCCAAATCAGTTTGTTTCAATAAAAAAACTTTTGTCTGGTGAATTTTTGGTTAAAACATGTTTGTTTTTCATTCACTGGGTAGAAAATCCAGAAGTTTTACTCAAACGAGTAACAATGATTCAAAATAAAAGTAATAAAGTAAAAGTACAAAGTATAAGACAGTAAAAATTACTCTTAAAATAAATTATTTTACATAACGTTACTCAAATGTAACGGTAAATTTAACTAGTTTCCACTCAACTCTGGGAGATTTTTGGAGAGAAAAGAAACTAAGATTTTCTTAGGGCCAAAGGGAAAAATTATTGCAAAAACGTAATTGAGAGAAGAAAATTGTTGATATCTTGGAGTTTATCCCCAAAGGTGAGGAAAAAAAGTTACATTTTTGTGTTAACAGGTTAAACCTTCACCTGTACAACATCCAGCAGGAAAATCTGCAGTGAAATCCCGATGGCAGCAGATGTGATCTGATGTGGGACGCCTCCTACGGCGTAGCAGATCTTCCTCATCAGAGGGATCCGCTCCGATCCCTGAGGACCAGAGAGAGGACAGATGTGCAGCAAGCAATAAACAGTTTGGGTTTCACATATTAGTTAAAACTGACACTGTGACTTGACAGTGTAACATGAGACAGATAATCTGAAAAAAATAAAATTCTGCCAGTGATGACTAGAAACAACCAATCAGCCAGGAGGAGGGTCTTAGCGCTGTCAATCATCCTTGTGAAAAAAGCTTGGAGATGGCTCTGTCTGTCCCAACATGGCTTCACATCCGCTTTAATAAAACTGTAGTTTGTTTCTCTAGAAAGTCCGGTTCGTTGGGGATTGAGCAGTCGAACACTGAGGCGGACCAGAAAGCAAACTCAGGTCTGGCTAAAAGGTGCAAAAGCAGGAAGTTTGCAGAGCATTCTGGGTAAATAAATTCCAAATGTTGCAATTTTGGTTCATAATCAAACCAAGATTATTGGGCTATCAGGTGTGAAGACAACCACAGCAAACTCCATAAAGACATGAATGAAAGGTTTTATAACCTCCTGACCTGCACAGAGTCGAGATCTGAACCCGATACAAGATCTTTAAGCTGAATTAGAACCAGGCCTTCCTGTCCAACATCAGTGTCTGACCTCACTGTTGTGCTTTGGGAAAAATAGTCAGAAATTCCCATCAACACTTTACTAAGCTTTGTGGACAGTTTGCACTGAAGAGAGCTGGGGTAAAACAAACAAAAATGGCTTCACATTATGACTCTGCTAAATAAAACGGTTAATTTCCTTAATATGTGCAAAACTGGTGCAATTATCAATCTGACGTGTGAATTCAAGTTCAATTCAAGCTTTGGGCCGACTATCAGCAACAAGGACAAGATTTACATTTTACAGCTTCATCTAAACAACTTTAACAGACTTCTTTTTTTTCACTAAAATTTTATAAAGAAGCTTTTCTCTACCGGTGTAATTAATTACACAAAAAAACATGTGTAGCGTTAAACTGGGGAGAAAAACGGCCATGTTTACTGTTAAAAATACAACAAATTTAACAAAACGTCACTGCAAAAACACAAAATCCTACCAAGTACTTTTGGTCTAGTTTCCAGTGCAAATATCTTGGCATGCTTGCAGTAAGACAAAAGGAGTGAATATCATCAATATTGATTATAAATAAGTTCCATTGGCAAATTATTTCACTTATAATGTGGGGAAAATTGTCTGACTATAAGTGAAATAATCTGCCAATGGAAGAATTTTTTTTCCCATTAATCTTAATTAATGGGAATTAATTAATATTATTAATATGAAGGAATCATTAACTTAAAACAAGCTTCTTTATTTTGCTGAAAAGTTAGTTTTAACTTAGTCTTATTTCAAGCAAACTAAGATATTTGCACCAGAAACTAGATCAAAATTGCTTGGTAATATTTTGTATTTTTTGTAGTTTTCTGTAGGAGAAAGAAAAAGCAAATCTCTAGAGTAATTTAAAACATTTCTTCAAGTCGAATCAGTGATAAAACATTCCTAAACAGTGAAAATCTTCCGGGAAAGTGCCGACTTTATTTCTGCTCTTTGTCCTGCTAATTCTGGGATGCTGTGGTGAAATTTTCCACGAAAAGAGAGAAATCTCAGTTACCCACCCTCTGCTCTCCACCGCGCTTCGACAAGATATTTCCTAACGCCTCGAGCTTTTTCGTAAAGTTTTCACAGCAGCTCATCCTCGGTGTGCAGGAGCAACAGTCAGCAGGAAAGCAGAGTGTGAAGCAGAAAGCAACACCTCTCTTCAGGACTTAATTAAATCCCACTTATGTGAAACTGAAATCTGATCGAGCCGCTTTTCTTTTTTTGCTTCGAAGCGCAGAACAGCAGATCGTTTTACATCGACTGAAAGTGATTGTTGCAGCTTTCTGTGTGGAAAGGTGAAACATGAATCACAGTGAATATTTTCAGTTAAATTCATAAAAGCTAGAAACTCTCTGATTTTGTTGCAAGCCTAAATTATAAAATGCTTCCCCATGCTTCAGCCTCAGGATGTTTTGGACCAGAAGTTGCTTTAAAGGTCACAGTAAGGTCATGTGAGAGCAACCTTTCAAGTCCAAGAAGCCATTTTCCCTTTACTACTCCTAAGTAAGCTGTAGGACTGCCAAATCTACGTAAAAAATTTTAAAAAATCATTTTAAATATTTAGAATTTACTAATTAAAGTCAATTTTAAATTTGCTTTTAGGTTTGAAAACTGGATAATTTTCCAAAATGGAACCAAAAAAAATGAGAACGAGAGAAAAGCAGGTAGTTTTCAGTCTTCAAAATGAACAAAAAATATACTACGGAGCTAAATTGGAGCCATAAAGTTTGTTTAAAAAATGTAAACGGGAAAAAAATGTTTTGAAGCCATAAAAAAATTTAAATGTTATTCTCAGATTCAAGGTTTTTTTCAAAGTCTCAAAATAATTTTTTTGTTTTCAAACTTAAGTTTCAAAATTAATTTTTAAAAACCTTTTATCAGTTTAAAAATTAACACTTAAAACTTCCCAGTTCCAAAATAATTTGGTCTCAAATGTTTTTTTCTAATTTTAAAAGAAAATCAAACAAACTTTAGTATCATTTTGCACCATTTATGTTATTTAGTAGCTTCAATACAGAAGTTATAGTATGGAAACACCAAAATTGTGAAAAAAATAATTATTTTTAAAAATGACATATGTTTTTTGTGTGTTTTTTTTTGTAAAAATCGTCAAGAGGAGGAGCTAAACGTTGGAGTTTTCTGACGATTAGCTTCAGATTTTCCAAAGCTTTTTGAAGAGGTTCTTCTGACCTCTTGTGGAAAACCTGAGAAAATTTTCAAAATTTTTCATTAGGAAACAAACAAAAAGATTTTATTCACTGGTAATTTCTTGCCAGTAAGGAGGATAATTATAATTAGATTTATCTTTTAAAAAATGATCATAATTTCTTCTGGCTTGCTGCTTTCTCTCACTTCAGTCCAAAACCCGACCATGTTCAGAAGAATAGTTTCCCCTATTGAACAACTTGACCTGTGAGTCACTGAAGCATAAAAAGCTTTTGGATGAAAGGATGAATCAGCTTTCAAACTGAGCCACGTTCGTGGATTCATGCCCACACACTTTCACATCCCTGAGTGTGTGGGCTCATGGACAAGCCCACACAGGCGCGTCGCTCGGTGCGGGCAGAAAAACTGAAATCCAAACAGGCAGAGGGAGGCCCAAAACTATTCATACCACTGCCAGGTTTTATTCAGTTTCACTTCAGTTTCTTTATGTAGCACAGATTTCAGTTTTAGAGTTAAACTTTTTTTTATTATTAACTTTTACCTGGTTTCTGAGCCAAAGATTAGGGTTATGGTAAAGAGAGCCGGGTAGAAACATTGTACTAAAGTAAGAGTAATTCTACTTCAACATATTCTTATTGAAGTAAAAAAGCAGCCATCCAAGAAGAGTAAAAAAGTATTTTTACTAAGCTGTACTTTTTTACCATCGAGTTCTGCTACTCTTACTTGAATTACATTTTTGGATAGTCACTACATGAGGAACATATATTAACCAAAAGTACATACAATTTTATATTTAAAGAAACTTTTTTTAATGTTTCTTTTGCTTGATTTTGTAATTATATGAATTATTTAAATTTTGGTCTTTACAATGCCAACATTTCCACATAACTTCATATGTTATGTGGAAACAACTCAGTCATTACTCAGTACATCAGCAGACTTTTTACCAAATACTTTTTTACTCTTAATTTAACTTCTACTTTTTAATTTTGAGTGAAAATATGTTGAAGTGCTTCTCTAACCTGAGAATAATTTGTGGATACACCTCGGCATGCAGGTTGCATAGAAAACAAATTGAATTAGTAACATAATCTCATTTGAGTTGATTCACATTCGTCACTCTGTAGTTTGTCATTTTTTTTATTTAAGCGTTTTGTTTCCAGCAGGACATGATCCATCAAACACGACGTCTCATGGCTCCAACAGCAAAAAGAGAAAAACAACCTGATTGTTTTCACAAAGTAAAAAAAGTGTCACAGACTTTCTTTATCCACATCGCCCAAACTGACAATTCTCCATTCACTGCAAAAACAGAATCTTACCAAGCATGTTTGGTGTTGTTTCAAGTACAAATGTCTTAGTAGATTTAAATTAAGACAAAACAAACTTACAAGTAACTTTTAGTTTTGTCTCAAATATATATATTTCAAGTACATTTGCATTAAAAACTAGAACAAAAATGCTTAAGTTTTTGCAGTGTTTTTGCTGATCTTTCAGCCACTTTTACATTTAGTCTCAAAAGTGCAGAAATTACCCAATTTTAAGTCTGATCAGGGGTGTCCAAAGTGCGGTTCGGGGGCCATTTGTGGCCCTCAAACTGATTTTGTGCGGTCCCCACAATTGCAGTTCAAAAATGATACAAATTTGTCCTGTCCAGCACCGACGCTTGAAGCAGATGAACACTTTTTAGTTGTAATACGGTTAAATTTATAATCAACATCATTTTCTTACAATGGAAAGTGTTGAATACAACACAAAGTACTTATAGTTTCATAAACAAGTTTTTATAAGTCGAACCACATCTGCAGAAACTTCTACTGAAAAGCCGACTTTGCTCCAGCTTTCATCAAATGTATTAAACTTGGTGAACATGGTGAACATTTTCAAAGAAAGTGACTGTTAGAACAAATCCTGTTCTTATTCCGAGAATAAATTAATTCAATCCAGCCAAAAAGAATCTGGAAATTCCTCTCAATGCAACAAATGTGCAAAATCCTTTAAAAACAATTTGGATATACAATGAATAACATCCCTTTTCTACACAAAGAGGACTACTTTATTTTCTTCATTTTAGGGTTTTAATTTTCTCTTGGTAGCCAGTTCCTTTGGACACATGACAAAGTTTGGACACCCCTGGGTAGAACTTGCAGAATAATTTGTTAGGGCCATTGTAGACAGAAATAAAATAAGTAATTTTCCACCAAAAAACTCAGAGATTAATCCCTGAAATTTTCTGGAAAAAACTGAATATTAAAAGTAAAAATGTTTGAGGGAAAAAAAATAAAAATCTGAAAATTTGAGATTAGTCTCAAATTTCTGAAAAAAACTAACAAAAAGACCTTAGAAATTTCTGAGCTCCAAAAGTTTAAAATCTACCTGGAAAATACGCACATTTTGAAATTATTCTAATTTCAATTTTTTTTCCCGAGTTTCAAAAGTCAAATTTTTGACCTTTAGAAATTTCTAGACTTTGAATTTCTAAAAGTGAAAATTAATTTCACTTTTGAAAATATTCTGAATTTCAAGTCTTCACCCTTTCCAAGTTTTTTTCTAGAAAACTTGAGATAAATCTCAACGTTTCTGAGTTTTTTCTCACAAATGTTCAACTTTTGGAGCTCAGAAAAAAAATTTTTCAGAAAACTTATGAGATTTTTGGTGAAATTTAGATTTTTTCTCCTATCTACATCGGTCCAATGCGCCGTCATGGATTTGTGCTACAGGTTTGTGCTCTTCGTTGTGTTCTCCTTGGCCTGCCGCAGTCCGTACAGCCACTTGATCACTCTGGCGTTCCTCTCAATGACAGAAACGCCGTAAGGAACCCGATCCGCCGGGTTCGGGGCCTCTTCCTCCTCCTCTTCTACGCCGCCTCTCTGTGAGGCGCCGCACTCGGACCCGGGAGCGCTGACGCTCCGGAAGCGGGCGAGCGACACGATGTCGGAGCTGGAGGCCGGCAGGTCCTGCAGGTCGACCGGCTCCAGGCCGCACAGGTTGAAGAAGCGCTCCAGCTCCGTGCCGGCCCGGGAGAACCGGTCGCTCATGTCCGACTTGGACCGGGTCAGAGAGGGTCGCTTTCTGGAGCTGGAGGAGGACAGCCTGGTGATGGCGGGGGACGCCGGCGCCAAGGGTTCGGGTTTGGGAGCAACCGTTGCCATCGTTTTCTGGACTAAGAGCCCCTGGCGGGACGTGGTCGGATGCAGAGGAAACTGGGGATGAACCGGAACCGGCTGGAGCGGCTGCCGCACGTACTGCGGCGGTCTGGAGCCTGGCCGCACCTGGCCCGCCTGGGGCATTACGTCCACTCTGCGTACTGTCCCAGCAGCGGGCGCCCCGGGACAAACCGGCCCGTCTGCCGTGGCAGGGGTGGTCGCTTTTAGCCTCACCGTAGCGGCTCTGGGCCAGTCAGGGCGCGGAGGTGGCCGCGGCTTTGCCTTCACCTGCGGTGCTGGAGGTTTGGCGGCGCACTGGGGTCCATTGGGTAGGTCGCTAATGAGGCTGCTCAGGCGCTCTAGGTCCAGCTGGACCCCCTCCGGTTTGGGGCTGGGTTGGGCCGGGGTCCTCCTGGTGGGCCGCAGTGGAGTGCTGGGGTTCAGCAGCGGCTTCTTCAGCTCCGGCGCCCGGACCGGCTGCTGCTTGGACAGAGCCACCTGACTCTTCACATATTTGGCCTTGTCCGCCTCCAGTCTCTCCACGGCGCTCTGCCTCGGGGTGCTGGCGCCCGACTGGACGCGTCTGTAGAAGTCTGGACCCAGCGGACCCTTCGGCCGCAGGCGTGGAGGAGAAACTCCTACAGCAGCTTTCAGCGGCTGCCTTGACGGATGTTGGAGCGCCTCCATTGGCATGACTGAAGCTTCCTGTTTTCACTTTGTGGCTTCCTGTAGAGCGCTAGGTGATCATCGTCCTGCCATGACCAAGAGATGTGACCTCAGCTGACCTTTAGCAGCCTGACATTTGGACTTCCTGTGGACAGCAGAGGAGTCAGTCACTTCTCAGTAAATAACGTCAATAAAACTTTTACAACACTTTTCTGGAAACTTTGGACGAATACATACTCCACCAAAACGCCACACCCATTAAAGCAAAAAATATTCACACTACATTTTGTTTTAAAGGGTCACTATGTGACCATTTACAGTACAATCAAGTAACCATGTTAACTTTATTTGTTATGAAAATGCTGTCCATACCCAGTATGTCATAAAATAAATTTTACTTCCTGATAAAGGTCTTGAAATTGTGTCTCTGTTTCTATAAAACCTCCGCCTTCAGGAAGTCATCAAAATGTTGCTCCTCTATTAACCTTTTAACGTTTTGCTAGAGTTTCACTGAGAAATACCGTATTTTCTGGACTATAGAGCGCACCACACTATAAGCCACACCTACAAATTTTAGACAAAAAATGGAAACGTACAACTATAAGCGGCTGGTATCTCCGCCGCTCTCGATTTTCCATAAGGACCCAGCTGAGGGCTTAATAAATCTGCTGGATTTATTAAAGACGCAGCCCTCGGTCTACAACGCCGAACCATGGTTTCGTTCACGCCGAGTTTACGTGCAGCGGCTCCATTTCCCTCCTGTACTGCCAGATCGACAGCCTTCAACTTAAAAGTTGCATCAGATGAGTTTGAAGAAATTTCTCTGTCCTGGCTGCTGCTAGCATGTGCTTGTTCTGAATGAAAATTAGCACTTTCTTCTTTGATTTCCAATTTTGGTGGAAAACACTAAAATCCACAGAAAAACCGCACCGGTATGGCTCAAAGCGTAGGAAAAACGTAGCGGCTTATCGTCTGAAAAATACGGTAGATTGTATAATTAACTCAGCTGATACACAGCTCCACTAAATGTTTGCTAATTGCTGCTGGCTAGTCTGAAGGAGCAGTTTCCAAACTCAGAGGAGCAGCTGTGTCTCTAAGGCAGAAAAAACTAATCATTTTGCATAGCTAAATGGTGGTAATTTTATGTTAGTGTAATGCTCATTTCTGATTGGTTTTTTTTTGCTGAAAGTTTCGTTTTCTTTGCACGGTCGTTGATGCTATTAATTAAACCCAACCGCAGTGATTCTTCTGTGTGAAGGATTTAAGACTCGCACGCGCAGAAGAAAGTTAACGTCACAGCAGTTGGTTGTCTGGCTGCAATATATTGCAATCATTCAAACTATGAACTAGATTTCTTAAGACTTTCTTTCAGCTACTTGTAGGGCTGAAGCAATTAATCTGATTAATCGATGATTGAAATAATTGTCAACTCATTTAATCGATTAATCATTAGCCGGAGTATATACTGTATACGGACTCAAAAATAGGCCATTTGCTGAAAGAACAATAAGTCACAACTGCAAAAATTCTGCAGAATTTGCCAATTTTTAATCCATGGATTACTTACAACTGAAGACAGATTTTATTTTTCCATCAGCGTCGAGCAACTTCCTTGTTCCTGCTGCATAAATAGCATTCCTAAAGCATAATGCGGCCACATAAAATACACTGCAATGTGACTGTAACTAGACTGGAGTGATTAATCATGATGGATTGATATTAAAACAATAAATTAATTTAACAAATTGCTAACATTGTTTATTGGCACATTTTAATGTATTTCTAATATTTTACTTTAAAAAAAGTTTGAGGTAAAATGCAGAATGTGAAAAAATATTCATTTGATTAATCATCAGAATAATTGATTACTAAAATAATCGTTAGTTTGTCATCTCCTCAGGTTCTATATGCTTTAATGTTCCTGCTGCATAAAAGAGCCTTCCTAAACAAGATGCAACAAACTATTTTAGTAATTAATCACATAAACTGGCACATTCAAGATATTTCTTTTAACCCTTTTTTATGCAATGTTCGAAATACATTAAAATGTACGAAATGAAAATATTTGAATTCATCTTTTAAAAACAAAAATGCAATAACATTACATTCTTTTAGTCGCAATGGATGCACATTTTTCTTTTATCCAAAATAGAAAATGTATATTTTTAGTACAGTTTTGGGCTAAATTACCTCTCTGAGTATGTTGCTCTTTTTCAGTCTGTGTACTCTGGCTAACGATTAATTGATCACTTGATTAGTTAACAATTATTTCAATAAATCTTTTAATCACTATTTAACTTGTCACCATGATAAATCAGCCCAGTAATTATTGTGATAAACACTGATGTTGCTGTTTTGATACCACTTTCAAGTAATATATTGATAATGGCATAATAATCCAAGTTTTTACTCTCAAAGACAAAGAAACTTACATTTTGTAAAAAAAAACACTTCAGACGTAGCCTGGCCATTGCCTTACTGCGCTATTCTGGTCGATTCAAATTCAATTCAGAAAAACTTTATTGATCTCAAAGGGCCATTAAATCAAGTACTATTGAACTGAATTGAATTGATTCTTTAACAGCTTGGCCTTCTCGTTTGAATAACAAGGTTCTGGGTTCTGTGTGGTATGTACACCTATGTGTCGTACTGTACATACATGTAGGCTACATGTTCTTAGCTTGCAGATAAAAGCTACATTAGCTAAGCTAATTTTATTAGTTCGGCAGTAAGTGTTATAAGTGAGTAAATATCACTCACTTATCTTAGAAGTGAGTACTCAAAAATTGTGATCAAGTAATATAAGTAAATGTTATGTTGTTTATAAGTTAGGCACCAGGCAAAAGCTAGTAAGCTTGACTTTATCGTCATGGCAACGCCATAGCAACTGCCTGCCAAGTCAGTGTCAGTTAAGAGTTCCCAGAAGTGTGACGTCACATGAGAACTAAGTATTCGCTTCTTTCTTATGTAATACTCCATCTGCAATTATATCGTTGTTTATTATAATAAATAAAGTTTATTAAAAAAAAAAAATGTAATACTCCATCTACAATTATATTGTTGTTTATTATAATAAATAAAGTTTATTAAAAAAAATTTAATACTCCATCTGCCGATTGTGCCGAGGTATGTGGAGCCATCCCTTCAGGTGTTTCTGTGCTTTTTAAAAGGTGTGAATCTCACAACCTTTTCTGTCCATCCCCAGAAAATAAAACTGTAGGCAAAATATGTTCATCTGTTCATCCTGTAAATAACAAACTCATACGAGCCTCATTTCAAAAGGAGCTCTTAACATCTCCAGCTGCTGTTAAACATTGGGACGGATTTGTAGAAGGGATTTCATGAAAAAGGGTCTGGATTGTTTTTATCATATCATGTTGTATTATTATTGGCTAAACATCATATTTATTGTCACAAATTCACTGAAAGGAAACCACGCTTTGCTGCTTTCTTTCCCCAATGACATTAAGTATATCAGATCTATCAAAGACTAACAAAAAAATGGCTATTAAAACGTATAAAACCTAAACCAGGTTTTATTCGCTTTAGCCTGTGTACCAGGACGTCTCACAAGTCATTGGAGTTCTCCCAGTGTGACCAGCAGACTGAAGCCCTGCCTGTGGCCAGTGTTCCCAGTATAATAAATAAATGTGTTTTATTCTTTCAATATTTTTGTATTTTTCAATATCTCAATCTGAAATATTACTGTATTAATATAGCTTATGTAATGAAGTAAAAATAATTTACTCTGTTAGAATTATTTTCACTCTTTGCTGTCAATAGCAGAGTTGACATACTGTAATAATTTTTTTTTTCTCCAGAAAAAAGATAAATATGTAGTTTAATGTTTGACAATGGCTGATTTATCAAAGTCATTGTCACTTAACAATGACTTTGATAAATCAAGTCATTTATCAATAATATATATAAAAAACAAGAAAATTTTTTTTTCTTGTCTTGAAATGTTAAATGTACATTAAATTATGGAATCATGTAAATATGTTATTTAATAAAACACTGTAAAAGTGTGTGTCTGTTCATCAATGTCAATATAAAAATGATCAGAATAATTTCTATCAAATAAAAACATTGTGCTCTTTATTCAGAAATCCCACAAAACAATTAAATAATCACATCAAAAGTTAGAAACTCTGACTTTAGTCATTTATTTGATTCCCAAATATATTAGTGTGTGTGAGAAAATCGGTCAATGACGGGTATTAACTTAAAATACTTTGTAGAACGGCATTTTCTGAAGTTCGGTCCATTTACTTGTATTAGCTTACTGGCACAAAGGCCACATTCAATATGGCAGACGCTATCGCAGCAACAGGCCGACCCGCTCAATGGACCTTACCAGAGGGGCCGCTTTTCATTGGTTGATGCCCATTCTACGTGGTCACGTGCGTGGCCGTCTCACAAACACACTTAGCTTCCCGTTAGCTAAGTACAGCATAATGGCAGAACTGATACAACGTCTACACCTTGAAGCCTGTCTGCTACACAGTCTTACGTTAGCTAAACAGATCAATATGCAATGTGTCTGTATCTGACATACACTAAAGATTTTATTTTAGCAGAAAAGGCTTTGGACTAAACTGTTACTCGTGTTAGCCACGTTAGCACCAAGTACAGCTAGTCAATCAACCATCGCTGTGTTCAGGGAAGCGCTGATTAATAATCGAAAAAGGCGTCTGCGTATGTCTATGGCTAAAACTACCGGCTGACTACAATTATAAAAACAGCGCAGAAAATCTACGTCATCGTGCACAACGGCCCCTGCTGGTCGCTGATTGGCCCGGAGGGAATCCAAGCGAAGGGGAGAAAACCCGGTCCGTGCTGGAAGTGTTAATTATTTTTCGAGCGGAATTGCACAGGAAGGCAATGGCGAGGCTAAAGAGAAGCTTACATAAGTTGAGATTATTTACAACTCCAAGTAGGGGTCCCCCAGTCCCAAGTTCAATAGCTGGTTGCTGGCTAAAGTCTGACTTGAACAGCCATCCATCTTATCGCAGACAAAGACACAATAAAACTGACACTTCATCTGCAGCCTGGCTGTGAAAAGAGATGCGTTTGAGGGAGCATCAGGACAGCTGTCAGCCAGCTATTGTCTGGAGTCGGATCACACGACCCAACAGCTGCTGCTGAGGGAACAATGACTCCGCATCCCTTTTTTAAAATAGGTTATCCCCCCAAAACACAGCCTCTAAAGTGAAGGAGGTCAAGAAAAGTCTGTATTTAATGAAGATCAAGTGTGTGCTTAAACTATCCAGTCTGCGTCTGCCAGTTAAATTCTCGGCATGTTTGCCATTCCAGGCTGAGCTGGTCCAAGATCCTGCTGGGAGAAACCTCCGGTCCTCACCTGTCTCAAGGAAATTAACCACAGCAGCAGAAAAATATAATTAAAGCAGCAGGCTGGTGGGTTACAAAGCAGGAAGGAATGTTAGAGGGGGTGGGGAGGGTCAGAGGAACAAAAATAGAGCCACTAATGTTTCTAATTCAAGTTCTAACATGCTGCTGAGCTGAGGGGGAAATAAGAGGCAAACATGAGGAGAGACAGGAAGCAAAAACAAAGAGGGGGGGGCAAAAAAAGCAGTAAAAACGGCCCTCAGGTAGATCTGCCTCAGGGCCTGTAAACGCTGGAGTCCAGTCCTGACAAGATTAAGTCGGTTTTAATTAGGAAGCAGGTAACTTCGCGGTTTTCTCTCGCTTTTTCTCCCTTAAAAACCCACCTGAGCGGTGAAGAGCGGAGCCGCGGGTTCCGGGGGTCTCTGCTGAACACAAGCCGACTCGGGACGCTGATCCTCCCGCATGAATGTGTCCGAAACAAGCGTTTACCAGCGCAACAACACAAACCTGTTTGACAACTCATGTGCTGGCCGACGCCCCGCCCACCCGGCTGATTGGACCAATCAGGCGTCTTCAAGGAAATGACCCGAAGGAGGCTCAGGTCACGTGACTCCCTTACTGTTTTTGATTTCTGATCGAGAAGATAAGCCTGTAATTTACTGGAAAAAGGCTTGGTTCTTCACATAAGGAGCGGAAATAATAATAAAAAAAAGAGTACCAACAGCTTTCAGCTGATGAGATTATTAAATAAAATCTACATGATTTTAATGCGATGAGTTGATTTTGGTGCTTTAGTTAAATGAGAGCAAATCTTTACTCAAACTGGACTCTGAACTGTACAGCAGGTATTATTGCTGCTGATAAGAGTTAGCAGGAAACTGTGTGAACTTTATCTGAAAGTTATCCAGTTGATGAGATGACGTGACATTTTTTCACGTCACAATCTGAAAAATTTAAGGAGCTAAATTGGGTCCAAAAAAAAAAGAAAAATAACCCCATGAATCTGGAAAGAATTCCCGCCCCCCCCCCCCCAAGGTTCAAAACTTATTTCTTATGATGAGTAAGATGGAAAAAAGTTTGTAGCTGACAGAAACATAATTTTAAAACAGTAATTTTGCAACTAAAAATAATCTTGGAACAGTAGTTTTGAAACTGAACATTTTAAAACTGAAAAATTTTGAAACTGAAATAATGTTGAAACTTCACTTTCAAAATTAAAGACTTGAAATTGAAAGAAAATAATTTTGAAACTGAAAATAAAAAATAAGTTTTGATTTACTTCTCAGTTTCAGATCTTTTTTCCAGATTCAGATTTTTTTTAACAATTCATGGCCCTAATGTAGCTCCATATAGAATCACTTGACTTCTATTTGAAGTGCTTACATCTTAGTGACATTTAGTATAGATAAACCTTAGAGCAGTTTTTATAGCATTTTCAACAAATAACATCCCATAGAGAAAAACTATCCACTCATGTTGCAAAGATTTAGCATCTTTCTGTTTTAAAAAATAAAATAAAATTATGGTTCTTTAAACATGAGAACACATTTCTTTAGTAGATATTCATCAAAACTATAAGCGGTCTTTTTCAAATTATAATGAAACATGTGCCGCCCTAAACAACTTTTATTTATCCATGTAAAATTTTCCCTCCACCTCACAGTTATGCACTACTCTGGGATTAATGTAACGTGACAAAACATAAAAAAGAAATCAGACTCATGACAGTGTGAACAGGAATTTGACTTCGGTTTGAAGCGATCACAGCATGCAGAGAAAAAGTAATAAAAAGAAACATTATGTACACATATTTGCAGCTAAAATGTTTTATTTTACTTGTATGCATGCAGTGTTGGGACTACTCTTCAGCTAATTACTTACAAGTATATAAAAAAAACACAAACACAAAAAGTTTTAGTCAAATTTAATCAGACAGAGAAAAACAGCCAAGTGTCAATGTGTTTTTCACTTCACTTTATACAATGAACAGTGGTCTACAGAGTACATATAAAAATAAATAAACTTTCACCAAAGACGAGAGACGTTTTTAAAGTTTCTTGAAGGGAATTTTACTTTGAGTGTCAGATAATGTTGGCACAGCAGGTAAAATATTTATATGTAAGCATGTGGGTAAGAATCCAAACTGCACATCCCTGCTGAGGTGTTTTTAAACATCCAAAGCATTAGGGAAGAATAATTTATGTATATGTCTCCAGAGAGCACATTTTGAGATATTTCTTTAAAAAAATGTGCAACCTTTTGCTTGATGTAGTAGTATTTTAAATGTAGGAAAATATCTCAGTAGGGTGATTAAGTGTCTTTTTTCCCCTTAGCTGACTCAAGCGGAGAGCCTCACTTATGATCAAAACTCACTCATGATCTCAATGATAGTTTGTGACCTTAGCAATGAAAATGCCTTGTAGAAAATGCAATGAAATGCTGGAAATACACTGGCAGCATTATGGGAAAACTGACATTATAAACAGGTATTTTTCTATCTGTACAATCAGAACTGTAATATTCCAGTTGAATAACTTTGTGTTTGTTCATTTTCATGTGTTTTATGACAAGTGGAGAAATTTAGTCTGCCCATATTTGGTTAAAAACGGAGGTGAAAGTGGTTTATGTAACGTTAAAGAACAGTAATGCATCACTGTGGTCTGTCTTTATAACAAATGGTCACTTCACATTCACCACCCACAAGTTTCATTCACATTTCCCCACCGACTGGTAAAGACGCATCAAAAGCCTTAAAATAAATTCATCTGTTATTGCAGTAGCATTGAATCTAACTCGAAAAACAGAAGAATTGGGTGTAGAAACCTGGCCGGTTTTTAGCATCCCCAAGCAATCCCTTAAATGTCAGTAATAATGGTCTTAAAAAGTCTTAAATTTGAGTCAGCAAAACCTGATTTTTAAGACAGAAATGTGCAAACGTCTTCCCGCCAACTGGCAATAAATTTGCACTTATCTACAATAAATGCAAAAACATTAGCTAGCTAGCAAAGGTGTATTAGCAGCTTCTTAGCGATAGCCTCAACCACATTGAATTGCAGAATGCAAAGAAAAAAACGGTCCTGCCAAAAATATTTAAAGCCAACTTACTATTTGTATGAATTTAAGACGTTTTATGGCCTTAAATTTTTATTGGGGTTTTTTGTTGTTTTTTAAAAAAAAGAATTTAAGACTTTTTAAGGACGTATAAAGAGCAAAGAGGAATTGCCAAAGACGTTGAACCTATTGGCCAAGAGGGTTAAATACAAATTCAAAATAATTATTTCTTAACAGGAGATTTTTTTTCAAAACTGACTAAATTAACTAAAACTGTGCTTGTGTTTTCTAAATATTCTCATTTAAAGTGATGAAGCTTCAGTAAAAGATTAATTTATTTAAAGGCTTTGCATGTGTATGTGCACTGCAAAAACACAAAGTCCTAAGTATTTTTGGTCGAGTTTCTATTGTACTTGTCTTGGTACACTTGGAATAAGACAAAAGTAACTTTTTAGCAAAATATAGGAGAATTTTGTAAGTCAATAATTAATTAAAATTGATGACAAAGTTCTAGTTCTACTGGCAGATAATTTCATTTATAACAGGAAAAATGTTTTATTAGTGAAAATATTAAGGAATTATCTACTTAAAACAAGCTCCTATTTTTTGGTGAAAGTTTACTTGTAAGTTAGTTAAACGTATTTCTAGTGTACCAAGACATTTGCTCTAGAAAGTTCACCTGAAATACCTGGTAAGATGTTGTGTTTTTGCAGTGTAACGTCATATAAAGACCAGCCGCAGAAGCATGAGGTTCGGTGGAGCCTCATTCTGAGGTATAATGCGTTTCCCTCACTGTGTTAGCAGACAGGCTGTGGTTTGACATCCCCCTCAGAAACCAGCCTGCAAAATCACAACAAAGCATTTTAGGTCTAGCTTCCAGTATAAATATCTTTATACACTGGAAATAAGACAAAACTAACTTACAAATCATTTTCAGCAAGATACAGGAGTTTGTTTTAAGTCAATAATTTCTTAATATTGAGCGATCTACATTGACATCTGTATTAGATATTGTGTCTACTAGGGAAGATCTATCCAGTGTAATTCTATGCATTATTATTTATTTCACATTATATTTAGAATTATTAGCTGCACTTTCTGAACCATTTGAAAGGTTTGTTGCAGTTTATTTTTACATGTTTGACCAAAGTCGTCAACCTACAGTTTTAGTTAGTTTCAGTTTCTTTGTCGTTTATTTTACGTTGGTTTTTATCCCAGTTGATTGATGCGTGCAAGCTGGCCGGAAACCACTCCAAAAGCAGAAAGCAGACGACAGCACAGGGCATTCTGGGTAATATAACCAAAGTAAATTCAGTCTAATGCTAGTGGGAGAAATGACTTGTGGGCTTTTACCAAAGACAAACCAGAAATCCTACAGCCGCTAAAATCTGATGCTAGTCAATCTTTGTCTAGAAAGAAGGAGGAAGTTACACTGTGTCTTCTTCAGAGGTTTTTTGTGTCGTTTCCTTCAGTAATTCCTGTTGCAGCGCCCCCACAGGTGAGGAGGGGAACAGGTTTTCCAAAGGGTTTGGTTTGTTTGACACCGTGAACCATGAAATCAAACCACAGCAGCTGAAAATGTAACAAATGTTGCAATTTTGGTCCATAATCAAAACAAATCAACCAGATTATCAGGTGTGAAAAACACTAAGAAAAAAAAAAAGTAAGTCAATTCAGTCCTGTTTTTCTGTATCAATCGATACTAAACTTCACTTATCTGTATCGTTATCTGAAGTGAAACAAGTGTATCGGTGAATTATTGATTAAATCAAGCTCCTGTATTTTGCTGAAAAGCTACTTGTAAGTCAATTTTGTCTTAATTGTAGTTTACTCAGACATCTGGGTTAGAAACTAGACCAGAAATACTTGGTAATATTTTGTAGTTTTGCAGTAAAGGAGGAAAAATGGTCAGTAGCTTTCGCCGTCAGCTTCAGGACACGGCGCAGTTTTTATCTTTCTCCTTTGCGCTCTGAGCTCGTCTCCGCCGGATGCTGCCTCTTAGGCCGCGGTCTCTCTGCATCTCCAGAATCTCCTCGGCCCGCCCGGCCGGGCCGTCGTCGGGCTGCCGAAGCTGCGGCGGCAGAGGGATCCGCTGCCCCAGAAAGAAGCCTTCCTCCTCGGACTCGGAGGAGGAGGAGCAGGTGGAGCAGCAGTCCTCGTGTTTGTAGGGTCCCTGCTGGAGGCTCAGGGAGGGGATGCTGCAGGAGCTGCGTGCGTCTCTCCGGCTCTCGGCCTTCAAGTCCAGAGTGTCGAGCCGGGGTCTGTCGGACTGGCGCCGCTCCAAACCCGGACGGAGGACGGGGTCGGAGGACGTACGCGAGCGGCCCCAACCGCGCTTCAGGTGATGACGATGATATGAAGAGCCGTCTAATCGGGGAAAAGGAGAAATTAAATAGGCCTGTAATGAATTAATCGCTTGATAAATTAAAACGAACTCAATAGTTTCAACTTGAATTATTTATCGTTTTTTTTCTCTTTCTACCAAAAACTGGATGATAAAAGTCTTCAGCCTGGTGATTTGGTCTCAACCAGTCCTGTTTTCTTCAAGGACAATTTTGTTTACTTATTTTGGATATTTAATTTCTTTTTAGTTTCAATGTCAAATATTCATTAGAATTTAAAGTTTATTGAGTTTTGAGCGTGTATTCTTGCATGATTAAGCCATTAAATGGTCTCAAAACAACAATATAATCATTTATTGCAATAACTTCTCAATCAATTGTGACCAGCCTAAAATTAATCAAAACCTTCTAGAGATGGAGAAAAAAAAATGGATTCTATAGGGAATCACATTTCCTGGTCCTGGGAATTCAGAATCAATTAAAAATGTTAAAAATCTATTTCAGTCTGATTGATTTTTTGTAAAATTATACTATGAATAAATAATAAAAATGCATTTAGCACCTAAAAACGGACTCTGTTCGGACTGTTTATCTTTCCTCCATCTTTAATTCTGTATCAACAGCAACTTAAATATGACCAGCGGCGCCCTCTGCTGGATGGCGTCCAAACTACAACACTACAGTTATCAGTTAATCGATTGGAACTAATTTTAATCTAATAAACCATTTATCAACAGTTAATACAAAAATACTTTAAGACTATATATTTTGTTGTTTTGGAAGCAAAAACATGAAATGAAGTCTTTGTGTCTTAATCCCAATAAAAGACCTGGAGTTGTAATTTGACCAAATATGAAAAGTTAAAAGTGAGTCTGAAGTTAATTTTTAGCAAACCAGTACACCAGTACCGGTACACCTCAGCCAACACAGAACCACCAGGGATTCTGCTTACCCAGTAGATCCATCTGTGGTGGGATGCCTCTCTGAAGATGCAGCCTGCTTCCAAAACCCGCCACCTCACCATCGTCATCCTCAGTTGGCTTGGTTTCCACGGTGACTTGAAGCCTCTCTTCTTCCTCCTCCTCCTCATCGTCGTCTTCCTCTACAGAGTAGCTGCTGCTGATCGGCTCCCTGAAGCTGACTCTGGCTTGGCCGCTGCGTGTCAGCGGAGGAGGCGACTCAGGGGGCTGGTCCTTCCGATGGGACGGGGACAGAGGGGACGCGTCCCGCGGCATCAGGTCCCGGGACTTAATGGGCAGAGGAGGTGGGAGGACGGGGGAGCTGTCTGATGATGGAGGCGGCGTGTCTGAGGAGAAAAGAGGGAATAATCAGAGAATAGGCCTGGTGTGGCGACAATCAAGAAATGATTTAGATAAATTATAAATATTGTCAATTTGAGGACATTTTCAAAATGACAATATTATTAAAATTAACGATGATAATAATAACAATAATAATTAATTATAGTTATTAATAATAATTATTAATAATACTATTATTAGTAGTAGTAATAATAAATAATTATACCAATTAACTCAATCTAGTACACATTATGTAATAATAATTATTATTATAGTAATAATGTTATACTAATGTGAGTACACTATTCAAAATTTAAAAATAAAATTTTGTTTAACACCAGAACTGGAAGCGTTTTAAATATCCAAAATAAACCAACAAAACAACGGGAACAAGTCTCTCTAAACAAAATTTAAAAAACAATAATCATTCAGACGGGGAAACGTGTCAGGAAGGCTAAACTAACTATTTCATACTGGGTTTAAATATTTGCATTGTGTCTAAAAATTACGGCTTTTCAATAATATTAAAGGAAAGTACCTCTTATCATTGTAGCTTATCATGCGATTAACTGATTTATTGCTAATTGTGACGTTCGGATCAGAGACCAAACGAAAGGAAAGAGACGCCACATTGATTTTTTAAAAAAAGGATGTCATTCGGTCTTTTAACGCGCTCTAGTTAACAGAATTGTTTTAACTCCAGAGGCATTTTAAGTATGAGCAGCCAGTTTGAAGTTATGCCACATTATCTCAATTAGAGTCAAGGTTGAACTTTGACTAGGCCACTCCAAATCCACAGGTGGATTTGAGCCAGACTTTCTAAACCTAAAAGTTCAGTCTGGTTCTGGGAAGAGGCCAAATCCTTCCTCAGTCTCCCACAGGGGTTTCTGTTACCTTGCATTGCCTGATTTGTCTTTTCCACCCAGTTCCTGCAGTCTTTGTTGGTGGAGGTTCCTCTTGAATTACTTCCAGTTAGTCCAGTATTTCCATTCAGCTCCTCCTGCAATGGGATACCAGTGGCTGGCGGTTTTACGCTACTGTCCCCTGGCAGCAGACTGTAATGTGGAACGTCGCTGGGCCAGCCGTTTCCCAGGTGAATGTGAGGCAGAGGCGAGTAGGAGACTCTTGGATGAGGATGGCCGGTGTGTGACGGAGCCTCATTCTGAACTGGAGCGCTGCAGTGAAGCCCTGAAGGAAGCAAATCACATAAATATTTAACAAAAACAGCTAATTTTCTCACACTTTAATGCCTAATCAGTAGTTTTCACCTCTATTCTCCACTGCGGTGTGAATGCAGTCCTGTGCAGGAGAGTGTTTGACACCCTCTGGTGGCTGCAGAGGGGAACTGCAGTGCATCCTCTCCAGCGTCCCCCACTGCCTGCCGTGATGGGGAGACCTGCTCTGCAGCGCCGAGTCGCAGGAGTCCGAGTTGTTGGGGTCGTCGCCCAGGGAGCAGGACCTGGAGCAGAAGATGAGACCCCCGCGTGGGAGGAAGGGTCGGCCGAGCAGAGGCAGCCGACAGCGGGCGCAGCAGAAACACGACTCCACCGCGTGCCAGTGCTGACCCTCGTACGTCATCTGGCCTTGATCAATACCTGAGGAGAGACTTTCAGGTGATTATCTGCTGCATTGATAAGTATTTTCATTGAAAATGAAAGATAAATCAGTTTTTTAGGCATTACAAGAGGCTAGGGTTCAAACAATTAATCGTAGTTAATCATGATTAATCGATTTTGAAAAAAAAGAAACAAATTTAGTAATCAATTAATCGTTAATTAGAGTATAGAGACTCTAAAATATCAAATTTTCTGAAAAACAACATGCTTAGGGCAGTAATAAGGTTAAACCTTTACGAAAAAATATTTGCATTTAGGATTTTTAGGGCTGAAACGATTAATCGGATTAATCCATTATTGAAATAAGCACCAACTAATTTAGTAATTAATTAATCGTTAGTACAGCAACCTGACTTTAACGTAGTTTTCCATGAGTTTTCAAAACTGTAATCCTGTTAAACTCGAAACGTGATTTAGCAAATTATAAATATTTAAGTTATAAATTATTGTGAAAATCTAAATCTAATACCCGTTTAATAAACAGTATTAGATTTTCTTTCTCTCTTAGAACATGGAGGAACAAAAATACTTAAAAATAATCTAACATTTTTCATACTGAATTTTTGCAGGTCTAATAATGACAAAAGATTAAATACATACATCCCTAGATTTTTGCATTATGATTTAGCAAATCAAATAAAGGATGTAAATGAAATAAAAATAAATTTTGTTTTTTTTGTTTTTTTCTCTACAAGAAAATGCAATACTTTCCAAAATTTGCAGGAACCCTCTATAAATTCCTATCAGTTATACATTTAGAAATATACACACAATAAAATCACATAGGATGATTTAATCACATTTTGTCTAATTTTCTTTTAGGCTAACAAAACAAAAACAGGAAGGGGGGAAAATGGCAATCAGCCATTACTGTCTACAATAACACTGTGATGACTGTGAATTAATGAATTACAACATTTAATTACCTTTTGAATCAATAACATTTTTTTGATGACGCTTTATCTGACGGGATGCATAAGACTGACATGAGGATGTCATAAACATGACGTAACACCTGTAATAAGCATGATATAACACCTGTCATCAACATGATGTAACACCTGTCATCAACATGATATAACACCTGTCATCAACATGATATAACACCTGTCATAAACATGATGTAACACCTGTCATAAACATGACGTAACACCTGTTATCAACATGACGTAACACCTGTAATAAGCATGATATAACACCTGTCATCAACATGATGTAACACCTGTCATCAACATGACGTAACACCTGTCATCAACATGACGTAACACCTGTCATCAACATGACGTAACACCTGTCATCAACATGACGTAACACCTGTCATCAACATGACGTAACACCTGTCATCAACATGACGTAACACCTGTCATCAACATGACGTAACACCTGTCATCAACATGACGTAACACCTGTCATCAACATGACGTAACACCTGTCATCAACATGACGTAACACCTGTCATCAACATGATGTAACACCTGTCATCAACATGACATAACACCTGTCATAAACATGATGTAACACCTGTCATCAACATGACATAACACCTGTCATAAACATGATGTAACACCTGTCATCAACATGATATAACACCTGTCATCAACATGACATAACACCTGTCATCAACATGACATAACACCTGTCATAAACATGATGTAACACCTGTCATCAACATGATATAACACCTGTCATCAACATGACATAACACCTGTCATCAACATGACATAACACCTGTCATCAACATGATATAACACCTGTCATCAACATGATATAACACCTGTCATCAACATGATACAACACCTGTCATCAACATGACATAACACCTGTCATAAACATGATGTAACACCTGTCATCAACATGATGTAACACCTGTCATCAACATGATGTAACACCTGTCATCAACATGATGTAACACCTGTCATAAACATAAAGGAGTCTTTATGAATGTATGACTGCTGTTCAACAGTGCTTCAAAAGTTGCATTAAAAGTCCATTAAAGTGCCAACTTTGCATTAAAAGTGTAATTATTGACCGAACAGTCATAGACATTCACAAAGACTCCTCCATGTTCATGATAGGTGTTATATGTTTATGACAGTGTCATGTCAGTCTTATGACACCCCGTCACATAAAGCGTTACTGTATTTCTGAATTGAACTGAGTAGAACTGCATTGTACCTATTGACTCGCCGCATGTGTCGCAGTATTCTGCATACAGGGATTCGTAGCAGGAGCAGCAGTATGGTCGGCTCTCCCTCATGATGTAGCGCTGACCGCCCAGCGCCGCCTCACACTCAAAGCAGCAGAAGTGCTTCATGTGCCAGTACCTTCCTTCTGCCTCCGTACACTCGTCTGCTAGAATGATCTGGAATAAAGGGTTGGACAGGTACGTAAACAAACAAACAAACACTGACAGTTTGGGTAAACAGAAACAGGAAGTGGATTGCAACCTAGTGCCCTCTGGTTGAGCTTAGCCTACAGAACCGCTGTGGGTCAGATCCTTTAGTCAAATAATCTCTTAAATCACAGCGAGCGGCCAGGCGAAAGAGACTAACAGATAAACCTTTAAATAGATTTAATGAATGAACAGAGATTAGGTTAGTGAATTATGTTTATGATCAAATGGAGACGGATGTAAGGTTCAAACATGTTTCTCCCCAGGAAAATTCAAGCTGTTTTCAAGCATTTTTAAGGCACATTTTCAAACTTTTCCAGGACTTTGAAGATAAAAAAAACAATACGATTCAAGTCACTATTCTATTATATAATTTATTACTGTTATTAGTAATACCTTGTCATGGTACTTTAGATAAACTAAAATATAACAGACTTTTATGTTTTGACATGTTTCTCATTCACACACCTCTGACTGGTCAGAGGTCAAAACACCAATTTAACAAAAAGAATCCTGTATTTTACACATTGTTTAACGTATAAACGATAAGCCAATCTTTACATCAACCTCACAGACCAATAAGTGATTGAGCCATTTGAAATAATACTGTATATATACTTACATTGAAACAATCCTGTGTGGCATAAACATAAATACTGCTCTTGAAAAACATTCCTATTTGACATAAACTTCTGTAGGATATCAGTCGCATCAACAAATGTAATTTAATTTGTATCAATAAAGTACTTATAGAAACTTTATTTAATCGTATTTTGAATGTACTGATGTTTATTGATATTCTCACGGAAGGAAAACATCTCAGTCAGTTTTTCTTATACACTAACTGAAATTTATCATCACAGCAAATTTCACTAGAGCTGAAACGATTAATCGGATTAATCGTGATTAATCGATTGTCTCAACAATTGATTAATATTGCATAAAAAAGTTAGTTTAAGCTTAAGCAGTTAAATTAAAAATCTGTAGAATCTGCTATATTTTTTCCCGATTTATCAATTAATCATAGGAAAAAATCAATTAATCGATTACTAAAGTGATTGTTAGCCGCAGCCGTAATCATGTGAAGAAACATTTCTTGATGTTTGATAAAGGATAAACGCCCACCTCATCACAGGCCTGGCAGCGGGGCTTCAGCCTCTCAGCGTGGTGCCGGCCGCAGTAGATCTGCCCGTCCTGGAAGAAGTAGATCAGGTCGACCAGCAGCTCGCTGCAGGACGAGCACTGGAAACACTGGGGGTGCCAGCAGCTGCCGTGACCCGCCCGGCTGGCGAACACAGCTATGTCTCCACCACAGATCTGTCTGCCGCACTGGAAAAACAGATGAGGTTGGGTCGGGTGTGGTGCAGAGGGAAGGAAGCGAGGTGGTGTATCCTTTAGCAAATAAAGAGGACTCAGTAATTTGCTTCTGCAGCTCTGTGATCATTAACTGTGTGTGCTGCAGCCTCCAAGCGTTACCTGCACATACATGCAGCTACGCTTAGCGTCAGCCTACAGCGTTCCGATATGTTTTAATAAGCATTCACATCTGTGCATTAATGCCGGAGAAGGAAAATCTGAGCGTTGATTAACTCTGGTTATGAAATATGATCATGATGATGTAAATGTTGTGCACCTGCTGGCAGATGGCCCCAGTCATGGTGACAGGGAAAGGTCTGACGACGCCTCTGCCCAAGTTATCTCGTTTTCTCTGCTGGCTGAACGTACGAAGCTCTTTCTTCTCCTCATCATTCAAAGAGTTGCAGTACTGAGGCTGCGAGAAAACAGAGACTACTAGTAGAAATTTACAGATTTATGAGACATTTTATGTAAGAATGCAGCAGCTTTACAGACTCAGTAATCAGTGACACGTTGAAAGATTTTTTACAGGATTAATACAAAGTTTCGGATATTTCAAAAAACAATCAGATAAAAAAACAGAGAGAAAGAAAGAAAGGATGGATGGAAAACAACGGACAGACGTATGTAATTTTTATATTTTCCACTCATCTTCCAACTAGTAAAGTGTTTTTTCAGCCTTTTTCCTAAAATTAGCTGCAGTTTTGAAGCTGCTTCTGTAACTCTGTGTGTTCCAGAGCTGACCAGGTGAGTCTCTCTGCCTGTAAGGGAGCCTGTAGTCCCGTTACCTCGCTGTCGTGAGCTGGAAGCTGGTGCAGCAGCTGTTTGATTCTGTATCTCTCCCCCGGACTGTTCACATAAGGCACCCTGTCTTCTGGCAAGCAGCTGAAATACTGGTACACCTGAATCAGGAGACAAGTTTGTTCACAGAGAGGCAGAAATGAGAGACTACAGGCAGCAATTTACCCACTTACAAAGCAGTTTATTAAATTACTGCCTATCAAATCATTTGGGTCTGTGTACGAACACGTCCAGGTGAGGGAGAGCATCTGAGTTTAATTTATATCCTGTCTCTGACCTGTTCAGGCTTGAGCCCAGGTGGGACCCAAGCGTACTCCTCGGAGGCGCATCCCGAGTCGTCGTCGGAGATGGAGTGCCTCTGGAAGTCCGACACCAGCTTAGTCATCATCTTTTCCAGCTGCCCTGGCACCGACTGCAACGCATGCTCCTCCCGCACACACTTGCAGTGCACGCAGATCTTCCTGTGGAGACGGAGACGGTCTTAAAACTGATTTACGATCAGATGTTTCCATTCAACGTCAAATGTTGCTTCAAGTACTGAAATGCAAGAAGCAAAGTTTTTAATGCTTGACAAATCTTATATTTATGAGTTCTCCCGTTACTTTCTTCTTTGGAGAAAAAAAAAGTAATAAAATTGTATTTCTGCCACACAGTTTTGTGATAAATTGTCCCATAAATTATTGCGATAAATGATAATATTGTGGTTTTGAATCCATTTTCAAGTAATATAATGATAATGAACACATTCTCAAAGATCAATAAACTTTAATTTATAACAAACAAACACAGGAACTGGAAGACATTTTAAATATGCAAAATAAATAAACAAAACAACAGAAACAACAAATAAAATTTATTATGAATTTTAAACAAAACAAAAATAAACAAAAAAATGGCTAGTTGAGGCTAAAGCCCCAGACTGAAGAACAGTTTTGGTAGAAAGAGAGACAGAAAAGAGAAAAACAATAAATCATACAAATGGAAATGACTGAACTTGTTTTAATTTCAGATGTCTAATTGAATATTGGTTCCACATCTTGAATTTTATGGAATAGACAAATATAAAATTACATAAAAATTGTTGCTTGCATTAATATTTATACTCCCTGTGTCAAACCTTATTAGAATTAAAATGGCACATACTTTAAGTTATGACTGAAAATAGTTTTGCAAATCAGCCGACAAATCTGAAAGGCTGCGGAAAGGCAGCCCCAAGTATCACACAGCCGCCACCATGTTTCACAGCTGATACGTTCTGTTCAGAGTGTAATTTTTACCAACACACAAAGTGTTTTGCGTCGGCCAAATACTTCAATTTTATTCTCATTGGACTGGGCTATTTTATTTCTATAGTGCATTTTTAGGAATAAAATAATTCAAAGAGTGTCACATGATGAGAAGGAAAATAAAACAAGCAAAAAAACAAATTAATATGCAGTGGCAAGGTAAGAGAAAATGATCACCGGTTGAAACACTTAATGATTTTCCACTTGTTTATTGAAGGAAAATTTTTGTGGCCTTGATTCAAAGGAACTCAGTGTTTCAGCATGTTTGCAGTTTTCTGGAAGTTTGTTCCAGATTAGAGGCACATGAATGAGTTCCTCTAGAACTTGTTGGGACATTAGTCCTTTAATCCTGGAAATGTTCTAGGATTTAGGACTAGAACATTTCTAGTCCTTTTTAAAGTCGGCAGTTACAAAGGCCGACTTTGTAACTGTCTTTATTTGGCTCTGAATGTTCAGGTCTAAGTCTTGGGTCTTTGCATGGCCTGCATATGGGGCTTCTTCTTGACACTCTCTAATAAAGGCAAACAAATCAGATAAACCTGT
Organism: Xiphophorus couchianus; assembly: GCF_001444195.1. Lineage (NCBI taxonomy): Eukaryota > Metazoa > Chordata > Actinopteri > Cyprinodontiformes > Poeciliidae > Xiphophorus > Xiphophorus couchianus. Next base: position 12,653,315 of record NC_040251.1, read on the forward strand.
TCTGCACTTGTCTGCATCTTTTATTGAATAATTTTTTTTAGAACCAATCCCAATAAAATTTAAAGTTGGTAGTTGATCAACACTAAAATGTCAGTGATTAAAACTACCTTAACAAGGCATTGTATTTATTCAAACTGGAACAAATTAACACTCTTAAAGATTAAGCTTTCCTTCCAGTTGCTAAAACAGAGCCAAAGAAACTCTGTAAGTAATACGTTTCTCATCGCAGTCATATGTCACTCCCTCCGCTTTCAACCGTGTAATTTACAAAGGCACCAAGCAGGAGACGTTACGTCACAAACCCAGCACAAGCATTTTTTCATGCTGACTAACCAAGACCTCCTGCTGTCAGTTTGAACACAAGTAAGCAAATCTCACAAGAACCCAACATCCAGATAATTTACAGGAACCTCCGTTGAGTTCACGCCCTCCTCAGCCTGACATCTTGCAGCCTCTGCATCAGGACCAGCACATCTGTGACAAGCAAGCAGCAAAACGAGGTCACTGACATAAGCCCGCCTGTCAATCCGGGACAGTTCTAATCTCCCTCTGCCTCATATTGCAACCATCTTGTCCTCATACTGCATCGCGTTCAATCTGGAGGAGGGTGTTACTGCGTGCTTGTGTGTGGGACTGGTGGAGTCAGAATGAAGCGCCCGGGGCTGGAAGCGAAGCGTGGGTGTGACAGTGTGTCCATGCGCAGCTTTTACTTTATGTTTCTGTTGTGATTGCGTAACAGCTTGCCAGCTGGTACTTGTGGCTCAAGTTCGTACGGCACAAAGCTTTATGTGAGCACCCAACCCCCAAGGAGCCAAAAAGCTGGTGTACCGAAACACAAGACCACTGGTCAACCCCAGATTACTACTCCTCTAATCAATGGATTTATTTACAATGCGCTCTTTTTGAGATGCTAGTGACTGCTGCTGCGGGAACTAAATGCTAAGAAGTTTAGAATGATCTAATCAGAGATATTAATATGGGATAGAATTCATTGATTATTGAGTTAATCTAGATTTGATTGATCTTATCGACTGACTAAGGATAACTTGATAAGCGGTCACTTTCCTAAAAATCAAGATGTACGATCATCTTTCCAAAACACGAGGGGCTACATTTTTCATATGCTAAATTAAAAAAAAAAACAACAAAAAAATGTTATCATTATTATTTTATATAAAATCTAACAAAATGTTAACCGTAGGTTGCTGAACAGAAAAAATAAAATATTAAATAATATGTGAAAAAATATCACAAAATAATATATGAAACAGAGAGAATGTTAAAAAAAATTGCTTCGTAAAGTGAATTAACTCACGCCGGCCCTCAAAATCATCATGTTTTCCCCCCCATCATGTCAATTTTTCTTTGGTAGAAACCGCTTTTCTGCCGTCACATCCTCGCCTTCACGGCACATCTTTAATTTTTGGTTGATAAACTTGACGCTACTCCGTCACGGAGCTCATCTAAATGAGCGCTACTAACATGAAACTTAAATATTAAACTTATATTTCAAAACGCACCGCATAAAGAACAGCTTGAACCCCATACCGGACCCTATTTTATCTTTCCTGTTATCCGCCATCTTTGTTGATGCTTATGGATGCCCAGCGGCGCCCTCTGCTGGATGGCGTCCAAACTACGACATTAAAAGCAGGTCTAAGCGGACGTTATCAGTTAATCGATCTGATTTCATTTCAATCTAATAAACCATTAATCGACAATTAATTGAAAATCTGTTATTTTTATATAAATAATGTTTTCCCGTGACGTAATATTGTTGGAAAAGTTTGAGATCAGAACCCTGAATTGTTGAAACCAATTCAGCTGAGTTAGCTACACAGTGCTTAGCTACTGGTGGTAAGGGGCCAGTTAAAGATGTGACATGATGGGACAGGTGGTAAATGCACCACGTCTCAGCCAGTTACACCAGCAGCATTCCTAAACACTGTAACCAAAGACGATGCCTTAAACCAGCAGCAGGTGGCACCATCACATGGATCCAACAGAACCAGAGAAGAGTCCGAAACTACAATAGTATCAACATCAAACATTATTATAACACCAACTGTCCCTTTGTTATAGAGATCGACCTGTTAATTTCAGTCGTCCTATTTAGCCTACAACAGGTAAAGCTTAATCAGATTTAATACCAGACAATAAAAAAGGTTATGTCTTTTTAAAATGTAAATATTTGGTGTATGTAATATTTAGCACTGCAGACATAACTAGAACTTCACCAATCAATTGTTTAAATCCTGGAATCGGCCAATTTTACCCTTGATCAGCAATATTTTTTTCTATTTGTTAAATAGGGCCAAGTGCTGCGAATTAGCTGTTGCTATTGCACTATGACGCAAACATGGGACTGCTGTTTTGTTCAGTTTGTCTATGTCGATGTGTGTCTGTCCCTACCAAATAAACTTAAAATAAATAAATACTTCAAAAGTAAACACTTCCACCATTTTCAGTCTATAAAAGCACCAACCAACAGGTCCCTCTTTACAAATGAGATCTGGATCTCAATGGGGGCTTAACTGGTTAAATAAAGGAAATAAAATAAAAAATAAATAAACACACAAATAATTAAAAATAAATAACACCCATTTTCCTTAATTCAGGAAAGTAATAGATAACGTCTGGTGAAATACATCTTAAAATCTTAATTCCTTCATTTTGTTTAATACACAACTACAGCATCTTTAATAAAAACATGTCATTTTGTATCTTTTCTGTAGCGTAATTGCAGCCAGAATCAGTGGAAAACTAAATTGGCAGGTCAGGTACTTATATTGGCCAGGAAAAGCCTGATTAGTTTGTCTCTAATCTTAGCAGAACGCTCCACTTGGTCATCATGTTTACCAAATTTTGCGAGAAAATAAAGAAACTTGACACCACACTATGGGCCTAGAGACATTGCAAACACATAATTAAGACATAAATTAGCTTTTATCTTCAAACGACCGTCGCCTCAATAGGTAATTACTGTTGAAGCATCCAGTCTAAGTTAGTTACCTTGTGTGACAATCATGACCAGTTAGTCCCATCCAGCGTGTCGATGCCGTCCATCCAGACTTCTCCTGATCAGCTGACTCTTACAGCTCTCTTTACCGTCCAGTTTCTGTGTCCTGTCTGTGAGAGGACGTCGCTCTACGGCAGCTCCTGTCCAAGTGGGATCTTCTCTGAGTGAGCGTCTCTTTTCAATGTTCTCTCCAACCCTCCCACCCTCCTCCATCCCGTGTGGGAGAGCAAACAAATGGCTCTGACTCATCAGATACAACCACCTGTGCCACCCAAATCAAAACACATCTCAACTTTTTATGAGCAGGAGCAATTTTACTGACCGATTCAAAACTGGGAAAGCTCAAGTAATCAGCTGAGGTTTCTACATATTTACAGTAAGCCTTGAGTTGAAATGTTAGAAAATAATAAGAGTGAAGTGACTGTTTTTCTTTTTGTGACTAAACTGCTGCAGCTGATTCACAACAGATGGACGGCTGCAGCTTCGGTGCCGTTATTAATCATACAAATAAGAGCTGCGGATTTTGAGCCAGTGAGCAACGCCGTGCTGTTCAGCATCTGTCGCGTTATGAGATCAAGATGGCCAAACATGACGACAAAATATCTCTGGAGAAATATTAAACGGTCCCTGGAAAGTCACGACAAACCTCTGACGTCCACTCACTGAGGATTAAAAACCACAGAGATAATGTCTGCTTTCATTTTAGGCAAAACATGCAAATCACTTTGAAGCTTTCTTTTTTTTTTTTACTTGCAGTATCAAATCAGCACAATTTAAACAGGTTGTCAACAAAAAAGAAGTAATTTGAACCAATTGTCTGATGCTACGCTGCAAAAACACAAAATCTTATGAAGTATTTTTAGTGTGGTTTTATTTCTTAGCACTCAAAAAATAAAACAAAACTAATTTACAACTAGGCCTGTCATGATTACAAATTTTACTGGATGATAAATTGCCCCAGAAATGATTGCGATTAAACTTTAATTTTGAAAAGAGCAAAGATATTTTAAGTATCTAAAACAAAACACAACAAAATGGAAATAAAAACCACTTCCAGCCAAAACCATGAATAAAATGGATTATTGTATCCCTGTGAACCAAATTACCTTTTAAAAAATATTAATCATCAGAATGGAAATTAAGGAGCTAATTTTAATTCAGCGTGTAATTAATTGATCTATTGCTTATTGAGACACTTACAAGTAACTAAATATAAGAGCTGGTTTTGAGTAGTTAGTCCTTAATATTGACAGAAATGTACTAAATCCACTGGCAGATTATCTGACTTATAAGAAAAATATCTCATTAAAGTGAGTTAATTTGCTAGTGGAACTTGTATGTTTTTCAATCAATATTAAGGAAATATTTACATAAAACCAGCTCCTATAACTTACTGACAAACTACTTTTATGTCAATTTTGTTATGTTAAGATATTTGCACTAGAAACTGATAAGCGTTTGTGTTTTTGAAGTGTAATTATCCTCAATATTTAAGTCAGTAAACAGTGATAAAATCTAGCTGAACATCCAGTAGCAGCTACATAATAATCCTCTTTGTGTTCATCTGAAACTGAGAGAAACTGCAGGGGGACGACGGTAAACGCGCCTCAGCTCTGGATCCCAACAGATGGGCTTTGCCCCGTTAACTCCCTGCCACTAATAAGGGACGGACTAATTGCCACATGGCGACTGAAACTAATAGCTCCTGGTGACTTTGATCACTTTTGAAGCATGGTGGGGGACCTGTGGGTCAGCGGTAACTCAATTCACTTTCCGCCGGGCAGCGGAAGCACCATCTGCCCCCCACCTCAGATCAGGATGTGTCTGGAAAAGCCCGGGATGAAGATGGATCGCTTCCCGCTCAGCCAGCGCCAGCAGCTGAGCCTGTGGTCTCTTGGAGGATCTTCTCCGCCAGCGAAGGTGTGACTCTCAATTGATTATTAAGGAGGATGAAATTAGAAGCAGACTCTGAGGTCCTAAAAACTGACCCCATCGATCTCAATCATTTAATAACGTTCATGTGGCTCGTTCTGCTGGATCGGACGTGGCTAAGCGGGATATCCGTCTCTGTCGTTTAACCTGAAATTATTTTCTAATCTGTCTGTAATGCATAATGAAACAACATAAACTAAAAGTGCATTATGTTAAACCTGCAGCAACTGGAGGTGGAATATAACTGTATTTAACTGTTTCATGATATAAAATAAAAAAATATATATTTATCTCTCTTTTTTTGTTCATCATTCTCTTTGATGTTTACTGAAGAAACTTTAAAAAAGTAATAAAAAATCTACTATTTGGACCAATTCATGACAGACTAGTTTATTAAAATATTCTTAAATTACATTATTTTACATATAATTTAGTGTATTTCACATTTATTTTATATTTATTCAAACCTGTTTAGATTTTGCTACATTTAAAAACCTCTGTATATTTTATTGGTATCTGATGTGACAGACCAGCACATTTCTAAAGCAGAAGGAAAATTTTACTCAGTTTTACTTTATTTTACAACTGTGAATTTTCTACCCAGCTCCCAAAGGTCAATAGTTTGTGAAACTCCCCTTTCACTACAATTGCAACTACATGTATTTTTTTTTTTAATTGGCAACAGATTTGCAGATCTAGAAGATAAATGTTTTGCACATTTTTCTTTGCTAACTATCTCAAGCTCAGACAGGATTTTTCTGTATTTACCTTCGTTCATTTTACGGGGTTTCAGCAACTCAAATCTAAGACTTTTAAGACGATTTATTTAAGATACACAGAGAAATTTACAAAGAAAAAATGCAAATAGTATCGGCTGGCAACAGACATGAGCTAATGGCTAAGATGAACAAGCGATAAATTTGAATTTAGTCATGACAGGGGTAAAAAAGCTAGCAAGCTAGCTAGCTAGTTAGCAAGGTTATATTAGCAGCTATTTAGCAATAGCCGCAACTGCCTCAAGTCTGTGTGCAACTCAAAGGAATAATCCTACCACAACAAAAATTCAGATCTGCGATTTACGTATTAAAGGTCAAACTAGATTTTAAAAAAAAATTAATTCAAGACATTTTAAGGGGACACTTTAAACACAAGTTTGAGACTTTTTAAGGATGCGTAAAAACTCTGGATTTACTCATAGGTTGACACTAGTTACTGATTATTGACTTCTAAAACTTGCTGGTTGTGCTGGGTTTTATTTAGGGGTATCAGATTAAGAGTGGTTAGCTCAAAGTATTTACATAAACAATTAATGAATGTCCTTTTATGTCAGAATTAAGAACTAATTAGTGTTTGGTTGATGACATAAAATCCAAAAGAAATGAATTAATGTTCTTGAGAAATTTTCGGGCGTATCAATACTTTTGTGAAGGACTCCAAATATACCATGCGGTTCAGAGAGTGGTGGAGACTGAAAAACAGAAAAGTGGCGGATGGAGAGCGGTAAAGATGGCGGCTTCCTCAGCCTAATCTGGTTAATCTGAGTGACAGGATCAGATTGCCCACAGACCCAACCAGCTGGATATACATTAAAGGAGCAGGAAAAAAGTCTGAAGTAAAACAACCAAACTTCACATATGTCATAATAATCAACAGCTAAATTACAATAATAAAGTACAAAAGTCTTCAGCCATTGATGTTTTCTGTTGCTAAAAAAGCAAGAAGCTCTCAGAGAAAGGCTTATCAACGAGGCTGATGAGGCAAAGAGGGAACTAGAGAGAGTAGAGAGAGAAGAGAAGTTCAGTGATCCAGCAGACCTTAACGCTACAGACATTGCTTCCAAATTTTACAATGTGAAAGATATGAAGAAGAAGACCTTGCAGCAAGAGGTTGAGGAGTTAAAGGTGGCCCACCTCTTCAGCCGGGAAGCGTCTGTAGCTGGAATACAGGCTGAGAGAGAGAAAAGAGAGGCTCTCCAAAAAGAACTGGACCAACTTCAGACTTACTACGAGGAGCTGCGCTTCACGTATGAAGCAGACGATGCTCTGGTGAGGCAGGAGGCCGATACACAAATGAAGCGAGGCTCAGTGAGGAACAACAGCTCCTGGAGAACCTGAGAGCTGAAAAGGACGATATGTTTCTAGAAATGTCACATAAGATCGCTTTCCTGCAAGACAACGAGAAACTTCTGCAGGAAGAATTGACTCGGCTCAAACGTTCATACAGTGACCTCAACTGCAAATATGATAGCGAAGTGTCTGGACTAAAGCAAGACGTGGAAAGATATCGGGAGGAGGCGACACGTGAGAAAGACGCCAACTTGGAAAAAGAGAACGAGAATCTGCAGCTCGTCAACAACCTGAGAGCTGAGAAGGAGGAGCTCTTCCAAAACATGGCAAGAGAAATCCTAATTCTGCGAAAGAGAGAGAAGCAGATGCAAAATGAACTGGATCAGGTTCACGTTTCACACAAGGAGCTACAAAGTAGATATGATACAGACACTATGGATTTACAGCAGCAGGTTGAGACCTACCAGCAGCAGTTAAAGCAGGACCAAATTGCTCTTTCTAACAGCGAAAAGAAAGAGAAGCTTATCTGGGAAAGAAACCAATCTGCACTGCAACAACAATTCGAAAAACTTCAGCAGCAGGTAAAGCAGGAGAGAAAAGCTCACCTGGAGACATCAGAGAAGGACAAGGCGCGACTGGACAACCTGAGAGCTGAATATGCCGTCCTCCAACAAAACACAACAGCAGAGATTCAAATCCTGCTAGAGAAGGAAAGCAGTGCCCAGGCTGAGCTGGAGAAGGTCAACGGTTTGTATCTGGAGCTAAACTGTCGGTATGAAACTGAAGTCACTGCTTTGAAACAGCAAGCAGAGAAATACCAGGAGGAAATAAGTTGTGTGAAAAATGATTTGCAAAGAGCAAGAGAGGATCTACTGCTGCCCAACACTCCGAGAGTTGAGAAAGAAGATTTCCAACAAAATCACATCCCAGTTTCCCAAGTGAAGGAGGAAGACTCACAGGACCAAGTGGACCTGGTTCTTCCACGGATCCAGAATCCTCAGAAAATACCGAGATTGCTGGAGAAACCATCCTGGAGGATTTGGACAATCCGGATATTAAAATCATGCAGGACGGTAAGAAGAAAAAATCTAAGATTTCATTTTGGAAAAAAGTACGAAACACTCTGCGATGGAAGAAGCCAAAAAAGAAACAAATGAGTGAAGACAATCAAGAACATGTGTAATGGTCTTGATTTTGATATTTAGAGAAGGAGAAAGATAAGGAAAAGAGGAATCAAACGCATGGAGGTTGTAGCCTCTGTGTACGGGGCGCCAGGCCACGCTCCGTCAAATTTAAAATCTAAAATGTTAAAGTTTTATCCCCCATTGACAAACTATAAAATAGATCCCTTCCCAACCCAATTGGAAAAAACGTGGGCAGCACGGTGGTGCAGCGGTTAGCGCTGCGTCTTCACAGAGACCATCTGTGTGGAGTTTGCATGTTCTCCCCGTGTTTGCGTGGGTTTTCTCCGGGTGCTCCGGTTCCCCCCACATCTCCTAAAACATGTAGGCCAGGTCAGTTGGTCACTGCAAATTGCCCCCAAAGATTTGAAGAAACCCCAAACACATGTGCAGCTTTATTGTTAAACTTTAAAATTAATTGAATTAGCCGTACGTTAGCGCCGCAGCAACACTGGGCTCAATTTTTATAGCAACGTATTAATTTAAATTTAATTTTCTTCTTTTAATAGTAATGATTTCTGTTTATTTCCACTGTACTTGTGCTTTTATGGTTTGTCCTTTAGTTTACCGTTTCTACTCACTTTTTATATTGAATTGCACTGAATTGTAGCTTTTAAACTGTTTAAACCTGTATTTTAAAGAAGACTAGCAAAAGGATCATGCAGTGGCTGCTTTAGTGCGACTGTGGCTCAGTGGGTAGAGTGGTCGTCTTGTGACCAGAAGGTTGTAAGTTCGATTCCAGCTTCCTCAGCCACAAGTTGAGCTGCCCCGGGGCGGGGCACTTAGCTGCAAGTTGCCCTCCGACAATGTGACTGTAGTGTGAAGCGCTTTGAGTGGTCAGCATGACTAACAAGGCACGACACAAGTTCAGTCCATTCACCTGTTTTTCTTTGATAAATCCTGTTTTTCTTTTTATACCAAACATAAAAAAGCCGATTTAACAGGTTTGGACTTCTTCAGGTTCCAGGATGTTAAATTAAGATTAGAATTAAATCTGTACATAATATTAGATGATAATTGTAATCATAATTTAATACTCCGGACCATAAAGAAACCCAAACTTGTTTTATCTGGTTTGTTATAAGGAAAAACAGGTTTTATCAAAAATAAAAGTTACTGTGGGATCTTTCTGTTAGTCTTTATTTAGAAATACAGATTCAAGGTAGTTTAACAAACTTAACAAAAAAGTGCAATTTAACATGAAAACCGTGTAGAAAAGGGAAAAAAGAAGAACAATCCATGAAAGCATAAAAACAGAAAACTTAATCAGAAATCATTTCCATTACAGGAAGAAATCAATTCTTAGATCAATACTTTGTAATAAATATGAAGCTTTTGTGTTGTTGAGCTTATGTGTTGTCTGTTTGTATAAAAGAGAAGGAAAAGGGGCCAATTACGGTTTGTCCACAATTTCTGTCTAAGCGACCCAAAGTTTTTGATTTTTCCAAAAATTAGAGTGTAACTGACACCAACTGCCGCTCCGCTAGAGTGAGAAATGGAGTGTCATTTTGACCCCAGATTATTTTTTAACTCGTCATCACGCCCACAAATATCGCACGATTGGTATCAAACTCGGTCATGACATTGATACACAGGCCTGCTCTGTTAAAATGTTTTCGAAATTTATCTAGATCTTACGGTTTTCTGTCACGGTGCTTCAGAGCAAAGTCATGCGACAGGATTTGCTGATGCTCACTCAGGCGCTCACCCATGTATTTCCATATATTTCGCAAAAATTTCAGATGTCGGCACACAATTTCTTTCTCTCATCGCTGTTAATACTGTGAGTGAGGTAGAGATATGAATCTTGGGACTATCGCAGAAGACACATAGCCCTCTCATACGCTTCAAACGGTTTCCAAATATGTATTACGGTTCCCGAACGGGAAGGAGTTGTTTCCAATGCTTTTTTAGTTCAAACTGGCTGGCTCAAACAGAGAATTGTCTCCCCCTGCATGTCTCACTCACAGCTGACAGTTGGCAGAGAGAATTATTTACCATAGCAACGGAACTCAGGAGGCTATTGGCTGCTGGTTAGGACTACAAATACGCATCACTGTAGTTCTATCTATAGTGGAAGACTCAGTTGAAACAGAGGATGACTGAACTGGCCTTTACAACTAATTGCTGCTATGGGCCGTATATAACTGATTTAACAGAGTCACTGTAACACATGGGATTAGTTTGGAACATTAAAATGAAGCATACTGAAAATTTCAAAATAAAAGCCTTGAATATTTTTACATCATGTAATTGCTCTTTTGGCTTTATGTGACTTTTTTTTATCCAAAGCACTGATACACATGGGATTAGTTTGGCCCTTTGAAATGAAGCTTAACAAAAATTTCAAAATAAAACCCTTGACAATTTTTACATGAGATTATTGCTCTTTTGAGCATTATATAACTTATTAAACCCAATGGCTATTTATTATACATGGGATTAGTTTGGCCCTTTGAAATGAAGCTTAACAAAAATTTCAGAATAAAAGCCTTGACAAATTTTACATCATGGAATTGCTCTTTTTGACTTTATGTGACTGGTTTATCCAAAGCACTGTTACACATTGGAAGAGTGTGGGCATTTAATATGAAGCTTACTGCAAATTTCAAAATAAAAGCCTTAATATGCCCCTCAAGTTAGTGCACCGCCACAGGCGGTGCAATAACATTATTCTGCATTATCTTTTTCTCTCAGGTTAGGGAACTGCCTTGTGCAGCAAGGCAGTTCGTTAGCATTAGCCTTTTAGCTTAAATAAGCTATTACCTATTTTTCTTACTTATTAGCCATGTTTAATATACTGAGTGGAGTAAGTTAATTACAGACAACATTCTAATGATATCCCACATGCTACAGAAAGTATTTAGGCTTACATTAGCATTTTGGCTAATTTCAGCTTATGCAATCATTTTAATATACTGAATGGTGCAAGTCTATGTTAGGCAAGATGCTTGTGACTTTCCACACGCTAATGACTACTATTTAGCTAAGCTTAGCATTGATGCTAATGTTTAGCATCAGAACACTGGGTCCAAACCGACTGGCACACTTTGGCAGGCCCCAGTTAAATTTCTTCAGGAATTTTCTAGTTTCCTATATTGCTCTTATGCGGTTTGTAGACTTTTTTTAGTCCCAACACATTTAATTTAGTCTTTCCATTTCCAATTTTTTAAAACAGACATAATAATAGTGCATAATATTCAATTACAGGGAAGCGTAAGGCCTGCAGAGAAAACAAGTCGGGGAAAAATGTGCAACAAAAACCTAAAGTTGTACAACTTATCAGGAGTACACACTCTTAAAACATATGTAAAATATTCACGCTGAAAAAACAGAAAGGACCTTCAGCTTAAAAAAATAGTTAACCCTCTGAGGCCTAAGTTTCAAATTTTCCCTGTTTATTTATACTTATTTTAATTGTACACAGTTCTTTAAATGTCTTGTGAGTAAATATATTTGTCCATTTATCCATAACAACTGGAACTTTCTATATCTAGCAGTTATTTTCGCAATTTACTGTCTATTGAAAGAGTGTTTCATTAGAATAAACTGAAAAAAAAAAAAGCTTCCTGCAACGGCGGGAGTGAAATTACCATAATAACCCGATATTGGCTGGAAAGCGCAACGTCTCTCCTTTCAGAAACAGTCAGAATTTGTCAGACGGCGCAAAATGTCGCAGAGTTACGGTACCACAAATTTAGCTTGTAAAACAGTGTTGTCGCCGACATGTTCGGTGTAGAAGGGCTAATATGCAACATGTAAACAAATTAAGTTTGTCAAACTTACCTTATTTAAACTTTTTTTTAACATGACAACTTATTAAACTTAACATATTTACTTGATGAACTTGTAACTAACCTGGATGAACTGTTTTCATTTTTCAGTCTAAAAATGTTGACATTTTGTGTTGGTTTGAGCTTGACTTGTGCTCCAGATGATCAGTGAGGATCTGCTTAGAAAGCACCAGGTCTCTAGCCTTACAAGCCTGCAGGTGAGGAGACATGCGGTGGGACGCCACCTGGACCGTGTGAAGACATCAAAGGCTTCATCATCACTTCATCAAGGCTGAAGATCAGATTGCTGCAGCTTTGACATGCAGCTCTGCTACAGCCAGGTACAGTCTACTCAAACAAACTGATGGGACTGAATTATTTACATAGCCATGATTATTTAACCAATTATTTCATTTTATTTATATTAAGACATATTTAAATTACTTGTAATTTCACACACCGACATGCGATTGCGCATTAGGAACATTGAAGGTAGAATAAAAAAAATAAGAGGACATTTCTGCTAAAGGACATTTCTGAACTTCAGAAGTTGAAAATTTGCTTAAAAAATAATTAATTTTGAGATTAATGGAAAAAATTACTAACAAAAAAAAATTTGAAAAGTTGGAAATTTACTAGAGAACATTCAGAAATTTTGAAATTACTCTCAGGAATTTTCTGGAAATAAACATTTTTGACTTTTCAAACTGAGAAAATTTCCAAAAGTAAAACATTTTCAACTTTTGAAACACAAGAATGTCCAGATCTTTTCTAGAAATTTTCTGTGATTAATCTCCAAATTTCTAGCAAATTTTAAACTTTTCAAAATCATAATTTCTTAAAAAATAATTTGAGATTAATTTCAAAATGTTAGTTTTCTGGCCTAAATTTATTCTTCCTTTTTTAAGTATTACGTTACTTATGTTTAAACTTGTGCAGATCTGATCTATTGACTGTTTTTATAATTGAATGGAAAAAAGTGATTAATAGGATAATGTTAACAGAATTTGAACCATAACTAAACCACTTTAAGAGTTTTGGGTTGAACATATTTACAGACAAAGTTTTTCTTTTTAATCTTAAATGCAAAATGGGATTTTTTTTTTTGTACATTTTTGGATTACTGATCTTATTATGCTTTTCTTTCAGCCAATGGCCTTTTTTTTGAGTCTCTTTACTCCAGTTAACGATTAATCGATAACTGTATTAGTTGATTTCTACAGTCGATTAATCGTTTTAACCGTACAGCTCAGTTTTTACTTGCTATTATCAGCTGCAGCAGATCCAGAGAGTAGCAGCAGAAACTGTGACCGGACTGGAGGTGAGTTTTCATCCTGGGTGAAACACTTCCTGCACAGTTCACCGGCGGCAGTAACAGCGTTTGGGAGCAGATTTTACCTCCAGCCGTGGACGCGGAAGCCGGGACACTGATCTCCGCAGCGCATGCAGGGCTGGCCTCTGTCTGGGTCCTCTTCTTCCTGCTTCAAACACAACATGAAGCCGCTTTAGTTCACACCGCTCGTCCTGATCGGAGCTCCAGTTCACTCTTTCAGGAAAACGGCAGGCAGCACCAGCACAGGCGGCGCTTTGCATGATGTGGTCAGAAAAACATCCCGAAGCCGAGAACAGACGGATTTATTACATTTTCGCTTTTGTCAGGGGTTCAGCGGTAGTTTTCTGCAAAACAATTAACATAATAAATGAGGTACATGAATGGCTTTATTACACATTCACCACACAAGGTTCGTACACTTTTCCCACAGTAAGATTCAAACAGTTTTCAAACTTTTCCAGCACCAGACTTTAAATCAACTAAGAAAAAAACAGTTTCTACGTCTTCTTACTATTACAAGAAATTGCTAAAAATGTCTTGTAATAGTATTCTTAATTTTACAGCAGGGACGACATAAACTAAAACATAAGAAAATGTTATATTTTGAAATGTCTCTCACTTACACTCCACACCGGACGAAGTTGAGAACAAAACATTATTTTAGCAACAACAAAAAACAATTTCATTAATGTTGTTTAACATATAAAATATAAGACAACCTTTTTTTAATTAGTGAATGATAAATATTCAATGCATTGGAACAATCTGAACAAATCGTGCTGAGATAGATCACTTTAGAGCCCAAATTAAATGCTTCAACAAAATAAAAGGAAAGTTATTTAAAAAAAGATCTCTTAAAAATGTTCCAAGTTTTCTGGAATTTAGCAAATAGAAATAATTTAAATAATTCCAAATAATTTAAAACATGAGAAGTTTGATCTGATTTAATTTCAGATACTGAGAAGTTGTTTTTTAAAAAAATATATCTACTTTCAACTGCAAGTAACGTTTTGTAAAGTCAGCCTTTTAATCAAACGTTAGATTGCACTTTATCACATCACAACACTAAGCAGTTTGAATATCAAGCACTTTCAAGGATTTTATCCTTGAAATCAAGCACTTTCTGAATTGAAGTTCAAGGATTTTAACGACCAGTACAAACTCTGAGCATTTGACCTCCAGGCTAAACTCTGCGCTGAATTAAAACAGACAAAATTGCTGAGCTTTGATACTAAAACTGCTTTGCTTCCATTCCTGCAGAAACGTGCGTGGGTGTGTGTGTGTGTGTGTATCCAGCATGCATTTTGCAGATCCAGGCCTCTTTTTAGAGATGTGAGGAAGGAAGCAGACACAGGATGAGAGCTGCACCCTTTCCCTCTCCATGTAACTCTGTTGCTCTGCTCATTTTTTCTTCTCTCTTCAGTAAACCAAACTCTGCTCCATCGCTCCTCTTACTTCAGCTAACACTTTACTTTTCACAGAGAATAAGTATAAACACACTCTGCACAAGACTGACATGAGAATCAGAGAACCAAGCAGTTGTTTCTAGCTGAGATCTAAATGCATAAACAAGCTGCAGGAATCAAAGCAATAAACTGAAGTACCTGTGCATACCTGCTCACCTGCCTTATTTCTAACCACCAACCCTAAAACAGGATTCACGTTGAGCCTGTTTTGCCAAGTAGAGATTTTTACGACCGCTTTCGAGAACTGCAGCCCATTAACAGTGGAGACGGCTCTATTTTCACAGACGTTAACGCTGTCGGTAAAAACCAACCTGTGTTTTTTTTTTTTTATTTAACCCGAGTAAATATATCTGGCTGTAAACTAAAAGATAACCTTTTAAAATGTAGGAGAAATCCAAAACACGCTTAGAATAATCTAATTACACGCAGATTTACAAATACACTTTGAGTTTTTTTGCACATTGTTACGTTAAAACCACAAACTTCAATGTGTTTTACCTGGATTTTAAGTGTGGATTCTGCCCCCTTTACTTTGATACCCTGAGATAAAATCAAATGCAGCCAGTTGCCTTAAGGAGGAGTCACGTGGCTCCACATTCCTGCCTAAAACCCCTGAGGAGATTATTGAGCAATCTCAACCGTTCATTTATAAATGGAGAGAACGCATTGCTCTTATTGGAACATTTGTGTTTATTCACAGTTGCTGCAAAGCAATCGCTGCTTTGCAAAGTCTCTAATAACAGAAAAAAAGTTGCTAAATTTGTCAGTAGTCACTTTTTTTTTAAGTCTGTAGAGCAAAGGTGTTCAAAGTAGGAGCCAGGGGCCATTTGCAGCACTTGAACTGCTTTCTGGGGCCCCCCGACCGCAATTTAAAAATAAATTACATAAATCAGGACAAAACTACAACTTTTAAATCAAAATCTAGTTACAAAAATATTAGATGCAACACAAAGTGACAATCTTTTCCACGCTTGCTGCTTTTCTTCTATTTTTATGGTAAATGGGACAACATCTACTCATTGACTTATACTCTAAACTACATTTTGGTGCCCCCAAATCTGCTTTTATCAATCAAGTTTATTTATGCAGCACATTTCAGCAAACAGCTCTGCATCATGAAAACATAGAAACATCATAAACACAGTCAACAAATGTGAAGCCAGTAACAAACATTACATTGTTAAAATTATCAATACAAATATGTTGGTCAATGTTCCATTTGTTTTGTTTCAAAAACTACTCTATTCTTGATTTAAAGGAACTCAGTGTTTCAGCTGTTTTGCAGTTTCTGAAAGTTTGTTCCAGATTTGTGATGCAAATTTTTAATTGCTGTACTAAAATTTGGCTAAATGCAGTAAGCCGCCAAAGGAAGACTGACCAAGATCCAGGTTTTATTGCCTAGAACAGACAAAATATTTTTTTTAGTTTCTTAAATCAAGCCCAAAATAATAAACGAACAGGACGGCTTTCAATTAACAAGGAAAGTATAATTATGCAAAAACCATTTGAAGTTTTGTTCATGTTCCTACAAAAGAAAAAGATTTTATCTGTTTAATTAAAATACTTTATGCTAAGTTTATTGTTGATTAGGTTAAAAAATAAAATCAGCATTTTTGATGTTATTGTTTAAAATTTATATTTATTTTGAGCTGCTGATTTTGTCCCAAAAGTTGTACAAAAGGTTTGGACACCTCTTCTCTAGAAGACCTAAAGAGTTACTGAACATAGCAACAAGTTTAATAGTGTTGGTACATCCCCTCACTTGGCCACGCCCCTCAGTGTCTCTTGGCTCCGCCCACTTTAGTGAAATTTTTCAAACATTGTCTGGGGGCAGGGCTACGCTTTAACAGAGGGGTTCGTTACACTTTAATAAGCTCCAGAGAACCGTAAAAAAATAAAAACTCTCTAATTTACGGTAAAATACTAGCCATTGTGGTTGCCAGAATTTTACCATTAATTACGGTAAAAAAACAATTTGGGCAGGAATGTGCCACCATACAGTCGCCTAGTCTCTGTATGAATCCACCTGCTCTGTGAAGGCCGTAGAGATTCATTAGAGAACATGTCCAGTTTCATAAAAGCTAGTTTTATGCCCTACATGCAAAGAGGCACTAAGCGTGAAAATAACTCCACTCATGGCTCTGAAGCAAACATGGTGGTGGCAGCGTCATGCTGTGGGTGATTTTCTTCAGTAAAAGAGCTTGTGACTTCCATCCAATCTGGCTAACCCTAAGCTATTTACCAAAAAGACTGGGTAAAAATGTATTTTATAAAATAAAATCCCAATAAAAGGCATTGAAGGTGGGTTATAATGTTTAAAAAATACAGATGATTTCTTTGTGACTGGGTCCTTCCACATTCTGTTTCCTCAAAAAAAAGTTCCTGAGTTGTTACTCTGACAGGCTGACTGAGCCTTGGAGGCACATGCTTTAAAAAAGAAAAGAAAACTTCTGTACACTGAGCAGTACATCTGCACTCCTCCAGATTAAGAAAGAATTTAGCTGCAGGATAACATCACCATTGGAAACTTTAGTCGACTTGAAAAACGTTTTCTTCAGAACCCACAGGGGAGAAAATGAAATGATACTTCTTGATCTCAGTAAGTTTAGTTTATGTGGCTCTGGACACATTCAGCAAAACCTAATAGGGGGAAAAAATCACTTTTCAAAAACATTTAAACTGAAATATGTCCCCTCTGCAAAGGTCTGGAGTGCTAAGGTAAATATAGTAAATGTGCAATTAATAACATTTGAATCTCAATCTTCACATTTAATTTCTGTACTAAATAATCACAAAAATACTGTAGTACACATATAAACAATTATTGTAAAAATTATTTTGCTTAGTTGCATTCTGGTTTTGACTTCCGCAGTGCTGAAAATGCAGGTTGATCCACAGCAAATTTAAAAGAAAACAAGAAACATCTCTACCCAATGTCACTCTTTTATACTTCTACACCATGTTGTCATATTATGGATGATTTTTAAAGAACAAATAATGTCACATTTCCTGTAGATATTGTTATTCTTTGCATCATGAACACGCCATCCCACAGTAAAACACGAAGGTGGGAGAATCATGATGTGGGGATCTCTAAAGCCAGAGGCTCCTATGGAGCTTCATCTTCCAGGTAAACAACCGTAAAGTTACAGTTAGAGGAGCAATGCACTGGTTTAGATGTGTTAGAAAGGTCTAGTCAAAGCCCAGGACTAAATCCAAATAAAAAACTACAGTAAGACCTGAAACATGATATTCAATCTCCATCCAGTCTTACTAATCTTTAGTCAAGAATGGGTAAAAATGTCACCCAGTAGATGTTGTAAAAGTACTACAAAGTGTAAACAAATACAAATGCATGGCACACTTTAGATATTTTTAATTGTTAAACAATTTGTGCTGGAAATTTGAATTAAGATGAAACTATAATCCTCAAACAGATTGATATCAGGAAGAGAAAAGAGTTGAGATTGTTGAATGAATGCTTACAGGTTTCTGGCAAATTGTAATTAAGAATAAAGCTTTGGGTTCAGCGGTGACGTAATGAAGGGGCAAGAGATTAGAAACAGTGAGAAAAGAGTTTTATCTCTACACAAACATGGATTAAATAAGTTTGGCTTAAACTGAAACAGTTGGGGTTCACAAAAAAACAAACAGTAATTTGTGATGAGTGTTTATTCTGCTTGTGTTAGAACACACTTGTAGTACATGTTATATGTACAACCACCTTAAAATAATAAGAAAACAGCCACTTTAAGTTTGTTTGTAATGACAGAGAGCGGGGAGGGGGCTTCCTGTTCTGCTTTTTAGCTTTCCATGAAGGATACAGTATCAAGTCTTTGTCTGCAGGCTGAGGTTTTCCTTTTGTGCTCTAAACGGGAGTGGCAACAGGAAGTTTCCTCCAAACAAAATGAAGGCAAGGTAAATAATATGTTCATTAATCAAGTCTAAGTCAACTCCACCAGCAGCCCATTGTGTACTATTTATGTTTAAAAAATATAACATTTGACAGGAAATCTGAAAATATAATTAGTTAGTGAAATCCTGATACAGTAATCAGCCAGTGGATCTTAACAAGCTATGTAATGTAGGTCATATTTAAAATTACTAAAAAAATGAACAATGATGAGTAAGCATATATAAGTACAAAATTTAAGTATTTGTTGTTATACAGTGCTTTTCCAAATCCTACTGTTTTCTCTTGGTGCATTATTTTTGATTTGCTAGCTGTGATTGGTTATTAATACGAGTGAATGCAGTATTAGCAAGGAATGCTCTGATTGGATGAAAAAGGCCTCTCTGTGACTGACTGCCCGTGTGGTTCGTTTACATAAACTTTGTCAAGTTGCAGGAAAAGACACAAAACCAAGCAAGCACCAAAAGAACGCCATCCAGTTCAAAAATATGTGACTTCTAACACGTAGAGAACAACATGCAGGCACATAGACGTTGACTTCTACATGTTGGAAGTCACATATTTTTGAGCTGGATGGCTTTCCATAAGAGCTTACATCAGTCACGCTCAGGTTGGTGGCACAAATGTGATGCAGAAAGTTGCCTATACGACGTGCTAACATCCATGCTATCTAGCATTCTGCTTCATCTAGCTATGGCTCGGGTAATGTTAAAAATGTAGGTGCACAGTCCTCGTCAGCAGGTGAGCGTACACGGTCATCATCTCTTCCACTGCTCCTTGGACTTTGGAAATAAAAGGTGTCCACAAATTTTTGAACTGGATAGCATTCCACAAGTGCCAAAACACTTATTGAGCGAGTGTGTGTGATGTAAACATATTATTCTTTGTTCACAAAGATATATGTGTCTACATCAGTCTTATTGTGTGCACTCAGGTTGGTGGCACAAACATAACACTATGCGCAAAATGTTGCTTATACAACATGCTGACATCCATGCTAGCTAGCACTCTGCCTCATTTAGCATGTGGCTCGGCTAATGTTAACAACGTTGGCTTACGCCTTTCGGTCAGCAGGTAAACGATCAGGATTATCGTCTCCTCCATTGCTTCTCAAACTTCAAAAAAAATAAACTGTCCATTGTTTTTTTTATTCTTTATCTGTGACTTGACACTTTATTTGACGAAGTTGTTAGCATGAAGACAGGTAGCGACAGGCAGTGGTTACAGAGTTTTTAAAAAAATAGACACCTGTCCTGAGATCATTAAATGTCGCCATTTGCACAACAATTTCACCAAAGATCCTCTTTAACCCGTCTTTGCTGTCACTGCTACTGGTGTGTAAAAAGCCCATTTAAAGTAAATAAACACTGCTTAGCTTGGCATTGGGGCAAGTAAAGTCTGGCAGCCCAAAGAGCCTATATGTATACATAATACACTGGGGAAAACCTTGAACTTGCGTCAGCGTGGGAGTCTGAGGCTTGATCACATCAAGGTTAGGCTGAGCTCCATCATGCTGCCAAGTAACGGTGTAACCAAGTGAAAGACAAACTGAAAACCGGCCAGCTTTGTTTGTCTTACATCAACATGCCAACGCTCTGGCTAAACCGGGGACTACTTCTCATAATATTGGGACAACAGATAAATATTACATAATAATGATGTCATTTGGTCCACGCTAACAGTGTGGGTCTCCTCAAATCAGCAAAAGCTGTAATAAATAGGTTCTTACTTACTGATAAAGAACTGACAGCAACATTTAGATTGTCAAAGCTGTGGTTCTGGATGGATTAAAAATTAACAGGACAGGTCGGAGGTCAGGGGCCTTTGCTGCCTTGGTATGTTGAGTAGAGGTTCGTCTCTTCACTGGGTAGGATCAGACAACCAGCACAATGCAGCTCAGTGATGTTATGGTTTATATTCTTTCCGTCCTGCTTTCTGACCCGCCGAGGTCAACTCAACCCAAAACAGACTGGATGCGTCGTCTTCCTCCAGCCTCACTCTTAGGACTAAACACAAATCAGGCCTTTCTAACGTTACAGCTAAACACTAAACAGAGGGAAGGCCAATAGAAGGCCTTGTTCCCGTAAAACCTTCAAGTGCAGCTGTTGTCTGCATTTGCAGTAACAGTTGTTAGTAATCATTGTGTTAGTTAAACAGAAAGAGAGCAACAAATAGACGCTGACACCAAGCATATTCCATCTACCTTAAAGGGGCAGTATTATGTAAAATCAACTTTTTTGAGATTTAAATTATGTTATAATCTTATCCCTTCATAAAAAATACTTGGAGTTTTGCTTTGATTCTTTCATGCACGCTTGAGAAATCCTTTTAATCTCCATGGCAACCATTTAGCTGTGCAAAACGACTGGGTGGACCTAGCTCCGCCTTCTAGGCTCAGCTCCTCCTCAGAGTTGCACCTTCCAAACTTTGCCTCACAGAACAACCCTCCCCTACAACTTCCCTGGCTATTCAGCTCCTTCAAACTAGCCAGCAGCAATTAGCAAAAATGCAGCTGCACATCTGCTGACCTCATTACTCGAGCTACTTCTGGTGAAAACGTTGTGATAACTTCCTGACGACAGAGTTTCAGAAACAGCGGGAGTTTTTAAAGGGACAGAGGGCGAATTTCAAGGTGCTAAATTACAAAATCAGATTTCTTAAAAGTCATATTTGATATATGTATATCATTATTATAACAACTTAAATTAACATAGTTACTTGATTGTGCCATTAGATGTTACTATGTACCTAGAAAATAGATAATACTGCCACTTTAATGTTTATACTGCAGTATAATAAATATAAGATATTATTAAGTAACCTGGTTTATATCTAAAACTGACTTTCAAGAACATAAATATTGTGATTAGGTTAAAAGATGACAAAAATGCAGGCTGACGTATTCCTTGATTAATTATTAAAGTGATGTTTAATAAATATATATATATTATTGGTTCTGGTCACCATTTAAAATTTGTATTTTGGATATTTCTTTAACTAATTTTTAGGTGTGTTTCATGTCTGCCACATTGTGACTATTTAATAAGAAAAATGTGGTTTTGGGACTCAAATAATTGTTAAGGGAAATAATCTGTCATTATGGTTAATGATATATTGTATATGTATCTATCAATCAATCAATCAATCAAAATCGGTAACTATTATGAATAGACTGGCATGACAACAACAAATGGAAAGAGAGTAGCATAAAATCTCAAACAGAAAAAGAAAAAAAAAAGCATTGACTTTCTGTCAGTCTTTCTTCATGACGTCAGTCCTCACATCTCTTTACCAAGTTGCACACAGAAACTGCACTTCAGTATGTCTTCAAGTTTAGTAATATTCTTTGAGTTTCTCATGAAACAGTAGAAAAAATTGCAAGAATAATAATAATTCCTACAATACAGACATTGGTTGATGTTTCTACTTCAAATTATTCAATTAAGAAAATACTTGATCCCAAAGCGAAATTAAAATGTTAACTCATAAACGTCATTATTTGGAATTCACTGTAAATCCAAAGTCTTGGCATGACAAGAAATGTTTCACAATAACGACGTGACAAACGCCCATCCCTAGTGTTACATGTTTATTGTTAAATAACAACCTAAGGATTTGCTCTGAACCTGTGTGTGCAGACAGGCACGAGATCACCGAACATTATACTTCTTCCTACTTCCGTTTGGATTTGTACATTTTGTAGAATCATATACGTATGTTTAAAGATTCAGTTAGCAGTTTAAAATGTTTATTTTAGCCACACCGATTACAAAATGTAATCTATTGATGAGAATCATTTGTCAGATTAAAAGTACATTTTAAAAATAGCTAAATTTAAGCAGATACTTTTCTTTATAAGAAATGTTTTGGGGTGTTTTAGTAATTCCCTAATCGTAATGTAGTGTCTAATTCACTGTAACTGGAAAATAATGATAATTAACAGAAACGCGTCCTTAGTGAATTAACTATATCATATAGTTTGAATGAAATAAATATATATTACGCCTGAGAGGAAGGCTTCATAAAATCAAACTGACAGCACAATAATTCAGCTGACGTGTATGAAAATTTAATTATATATAGTACAAAATGTGCACCTAGAAATTATATAATGGCAATTACTTTAGATTCAGGTAGAAACAACACATTAATTATGTTTTTAAAAAAGGATTTGTTACATTAGTAGTTCACTTTTGGTGAGTAATTTCTGCGTTGCATTGTGCATAGCCAAATGTATGTCAAATAAACAGCTGCATTTTTCTTCATTAACCGAACCATTTAAATTGTTTTTATGGTGAAAACATACCGAGGTGTTTACTTTACAAACCCTGACAAAGTGTTTGATTATGTTCGGGTTAAAATTGCTCCACATCCCAACCTCAGGTACAGATTTATGAGCCACTCCTGACTTCACCTGAGGCGTCACGATCATGACTCAAACAACAGCGACTCCATGAAGCACGCCAAAAACCAAATAAAAAAATAACATCCAATGCGTGTTTTACCTCTAAAAAGGGAGAACAAGAAGGAAATTTCTCCCAAATTCAGTCCAGCGACAAAACAATAGCCAGGTGAAGGTGGGACGAAGTTCCGCTTGGATTGTTTTCTCCTCTGGACATTTTTTTGTTGTTGTTTTTGCACAGATTAAATTCACGTTGATTGACGTGGATACGAACAAAACAGACACTGAAGGGTTGAGAGTTGACTTCTTGTTAAATAAAGTGCTGTACAGACAGTTTAAATTAGAAACAGCAGAACTTACCGAGCGGTTGGACCGTCGCTTCTTCGAGCCGCGCAGGAACATGATGTCGGTTGGGCGTTAAAAGACACTTTCCAGGTGGAAAAAAACGGACGGAAAATAAAAATAAACGATAAAGTCTAACAGTGGGGAAGGAGTCGGAGTCTGCCGTGAACTACATGCTGTTTCCCCGTGGAATCCCCCGGACTCTTCATCCCAGTCTTTACTCAACACTTTGGGCTTCGGATCAGATGTGGAAAGTTAGCTTAACTGGAAAAAACACACCGCTTCCGGCAGGACTTCAAAATAAAACGCACATTTACAAACTTGTGCTTTTGAATGGAGACAAAATAAAAGCAAAATCATGTGGCATAGAGGAGCTTATCAACAAAATACGTAATCGAAAATGTATTTATTTAATTAACATGAACCTCGCATATTAAATCGCATACACATATTTAACACAGGGAAGCCTTCCTGTTGTAAAGCAGGTCCATTTCTGGTATATTTGTTCTCCATAGTTTGCCAAGTCTTTTTTTTTTTACATGAATTTCTGCAACAGAGTAACTTGAGGTAATCAGCCTGCAGTTGTGATTAAGTTTTAATGAAGTCCAGGTTATTTAATAGCAGCTTTCACCTAATTTACATAGTTAGTTCTGAATCTTTTCCTCCACAGATTCTCAACATTTGGGCCAATGTGCTACTCAAACAAACACAGCATAATATTGTTGTTATTTAACCAGTTGTTTGTACTAAAGACAGTATATTGAGGTGACTAGACTTGGTGCAAACTGTATGTCTTCATGATGCTTGTTAGCAAAGGGAAGCATGAAATGCTTACATTTTCCTGGACTTCCTGTTGACCCCACTTGACCAAATCTACTTTCCTTTTGTGCCTTTTCTCTTTTCCCACAAACTCTGGAAACATAATTGCCTAATGAGATGTAAAAACTTTATTTAGGCTGAAAAGAGGACATTTATGTCACAGTTTTTTCTTCCTCTGAACTTTCTGTTTACATATTTTTATAGTCTTTTGTACCTTACAATGCTAGAGGATATAATGCACCATATTCTGGACCATTATCCAGGTCATACTATGGTCAAAAATGCACAACTGCATTGAAAGTGCTATTTAAATTGGTCTTATGTAAAACTGAACACAAAATTTTGGGTTTTCTATTAGCTTCAATCCATAATCATAATAAATACCAGAAATAACTAAAAATATCCCACTTTGTGTAATAAATATGTATAAATGTGTCAACCTTTTTGAGTTGCATTACAAAAATGCATCATGTGTTTATTAGCATTGAAATTGAAATTTATTGAACACACTTTTAAAGAATAGTCACAAAAAATATATACTATCTAATTATATAATCATTACTTTATTTGTTATGTCTAAATAAAAGGCTTACTTTGCACAAAAGCATATGCTGTTTTATGAATTTTTCTATTTGATTTTGATTTACTGTATGCTTAAAACTGTTTACAGAATTAGGGAATAATTATAATAAATCCTGTAGATACATCTATTAATTTATAACCTCCATCTTGGTCTCTGGTGATAGACGTTTCCATACCAATTCCTCTGATTTCATAGTGACTCCATCACTGTAAATATATCCTTTGAATTACATTTTGAAAAAAGATCAAATTATTCCACAAAGAAATCTGGAAAAAAAAGTCAGTTTGGGTAAAGTTAATATCATCATCATGCTTTTAAAAAGCCTCGGAAGCAGTTTGGTGAATGTTGGCATGATCCCAAAAAGGGGATTATCATTCAGGGCTTTAAAAATAACAGGAATGCAATTGAAAGGTTCTAAATAAAGGAAGGGATTTTAATAATAATAAAAAACCCATAAAACAATGTAATCTTAGAATGAAGCATGGGGGCAGCAGGGATGCACTCTGTAAAAAATAAAAATCAGATGAGATTAGAGATCCCTAGTGAACACTGGCCTCCATGAACTGAGATCCTCACTGGGATCCATGTGAGATCATTTGTTTTTATCCATTATACCAACAACCCTCATTGTTGGTATACTGAGTTGATTTTCAGAGATGGGCAGAGTACCCGAAAATTTGACTCAAGTAAGAGTAAAACTACTTCAACATATTTTTACTTAAGCAAAAATATAAATTAGCCGTCCATGAAATTACTCAAGTAAAAATGACTATTATTTCTCAAGTAAGAGTAAAATAGTATTTAGTTTAAAAAAAAAATCCACTCAATTACTGAGTAACTGATCAAATTATCAATCATTTAATATTTAAAAATCACATCACTCTGGTGATTTTGCGTGTTTAAATGTCACATATTTGATCATCAGTTACTGATTGGCTCCATCTAGCGGCAATAAGAAGAACAACAACTTAAAATCCACAGCCAACAATCAAATGAAAGAAACTCAGGAAAAAAGATAGAAATGCTAATACTCTTTGTTGTAATGACGGTTTATTTCTCAAAGCAAACAATAATCTGAATATAAAGAGACAAACTGCACATTGTTAGAAAAAAAAAACATTAGAATGACAAGATTTTCCTCCAAAAACAAATTTCTAATCTTCTGTCTCTTTTTAGGAGAACAGGGACACTACGAAAAAATCTCGAGAAAGATGGCTTCCCATGTTTAAAAAATGTGTTACAGATGTAAGAAAAAATCATAACCTGAGCAAGAATAAAAAGATGAGCGAAAACGAGGGAGGACGACATAATCTGTGTGGTATCGATCAACTGAGGAGGAGTCAATATCAAATATACAAAAATCAGAAATATGTTCTCAAACCCAAACCAAAAGAACAGTATTGACAAATAACCACAGAACCCATCAATTGTTTAGGACTCAGAAATCCATAAAGGAAAAAGGATGGAAGTACAACTACATGAAATGAAACTGAAAATTGATTAGGTTTTTTCAAAGGTTTAGTTAAAAGGTTATGAGCCGTTAATGTCCTCCCTGCAGTAGATAACTTCCAGATTATTCACTTTGATAAAATAGAGATTGGAAGATGAATATTTGTAGGAATAATGTTTTAAATTATGTTCTGAGTAATATAGCATCAGATATGGAGGTTGCTGTAAAATCTGGGACTCAAACTTTGTTTTTATTGCTTCTGTTTGCTTCATACAAATAAAAATGGGAAATTTCCAGCGTTCCAGTCCTGTAAGGTTAAGCTGTATGTATTGAGGCAACAGCGCCCTCTGGAGTGACAATATCGCAAGTTTTAATCAGTTGCATTCTTCCCTTTGCATCCGTTTGGCCTTTTTATGGATAATTGTCTGGGAATCAATGTTTTTTTGGTGTCTGATTGTGTTTTTCTGAGACATGAAGTCCTAAAATGCAAGCTGTCCTTTGCTAGTGCTAATCCCAAATAATAATACTTTTATCTACAAATCATATATTGCTGATAGCCAATTAAGCCTGTCACAAATAAGCAATAAATCAATTAATCGCATGAGTTTGATAATTCCCATTTGCATGATTGATTGTTTTTTGTGCCTCTATCTCTTTCTACTAAAAAGTGGATGAAAAAAGTCTCCAGTATGGTTAACTGGTCTAAATAGCAGAGGTGGGGACTCGAGTCACATGACTTGGACTCGAGTCAGACTCGAGTCGTTAAAATCACGACTTGAGACTTGACTTGAAAAAATGCTCAAAGACTCGGACTTGACTTTGACTTTCATGCCATTGACTTGGGACTTGACTCGACTTGAAGCTGTTTACTTGAAAAGACTTGATATTTTTTACTCAAAGTCTTAAAATTTAAAACACATTATTTATAAAGTGGCATCATTAATTAATTTCACTCATTCCGTATCAATATGCGCAGACCGTCACTATGGTTTTCCTCTCTCCTTATGTATGTATGTGTACGTAACTGCAGCACAACCAATCAAATTAACAGGATTTGGACGTTTAAAAAAGCGCGGCAAAGCTACAGAGCTCAGGGAACGAAATACGAAATAACCGCTGGAATATGCTAATTTCTTTTGGCTACGTAGGTTATGAACTTTCGACTAAAAAACGAACTGCAACTTGTAAAACATGCAAGAAGAGAATATCGGATGGAGATGCCACGACGTCCAACTTTGTTCGGCATTTGAAGCTTCACAAAGATCGGTAGGTGGCGCTTTTCTTTTGCTGTAAGATAGCTGACTTTAGCTAACTTCGTGTTAGCATGTGTACTCCGGGTTAAATTGGTGATTATTTACCATAAATCCGGTCCGTCAAATGCCTCCACAAATAATGTGCACCGTGTTAGCTCAGGAAGCCGGTGGATAGTGAGCGGGGCTCCGGAACAGAAAGCAGATTCTGGACCTGAACACAGGGAACAGAGTCTCTCTGTCCCATCATGATGATGAGCCGGGTCTAGTATCATCTAAGGATGGTTGGTGTGTTTGAAGACATCTACGTTGGGAAATTATATTGACAATATATTGTTTTGACAGGTCAGAGAAAAGAGGAAAAAACTGCTGTTCTGGTTCTTTGTATTGTGCTGTGGAAATGTCAGCATTTTCCTCTTTTTTTATTGAATATCAAGTTTAACAGAACTGGGCAATAAAGTGGTCCAATTTAAAGATGTTTTTTATACTTTGTGTTCAGCTACACATGTTCTATCATTTGAGATAAATACATATTTTAAAACGAACAAATGGTCTATTATTTGAATTTTATGTATAATTGCAAATTATAAAAAAATAAATAAAATAAAAACGACTCGAAATGACTTGAAATTAAAGGTTCCTGACTTGAGACTTGACTCGACTTTTGCCTGTCTTTACTTGAGACTTGACTTGGACTTGAGGAAAAAGACTTGAGACTTACTTGAGACTTGCAACACAGTGACTTGGTCACACCTCTGCTAAATAGCCCTTTATTTCAAGGATAATTTCCTTTACGCAAACTTCAGTACCAAAAAGGGTTGTGTCAGTACCGAAATGTGGCAAAAAGGTTGAAACAAAATGCTTTAGAAAAGCAAGAAATTATAAGCTAAACAGTATCAGCGTCAAACCAAAACGCTACCAACTGAATCCAGCACCACTGTTGTACTGTTAGCCGCTAATAGCTATGCGCCTTCTCACTCTCCTAATGTCCGAATAAATGACATTAAAAAGGGCCATTTTGTTTTAAATAGGTTCTTGCATCTCTGATTTATTAAAACACAGCGACATTAAAAGTATCTCTTTGTTTATTTCAGAGTTTAAGAGTTAGCTAGTAGCGCTAGTAGCGCTTAGCATGGCCCGTTTACGTGAACAGACTGTTTCTCCAACGGCCACATTAGCTTCACGCAAATCCATAAAATATGAGCATCTTCGCAGCAAAACCAAAATTTACCAGGAGTTTTTGGTCTGGTTTCTAATTAACTTTATAGAAATAAATACGAACTTGTTGTAAGTAAATAGCTTAATATTTGTGAAGAAGAACTAGTTCTTTTTCAGATTATTTCACATAACAAGACATTTTTCCGATGTTGTAAGTGAAATGATCTGCCAAAGGAAGTAGCGCCTTTTCATCAGTATTAATTAATTACTAAACAAGCTCCTATTTCTTGCTGAAAATCTATTATAAGTCAGTTTTGTATTATTTCAAGTGTTGTAGGATGTTTTACTAGAAACTAGACCAAAATATTTGTTAAGATTTTCTGTTTTTTGCTGTGTTTATCCGTTGAGCCTTTTGCTTAGTTCAAAATTTTATCCAACTGAAAATGCCAGGAGAGTCAATTGAAGTTGGTGACATATTTATTACTCATGACCTCTTAACAAAACCCTCATAAAAAACAGAGACTGTGTATTATAATGTTTTACTGACTTTTACAAAAACAAATATTGACATCAATGACAAGACGAATATTATTTGGTTTTTAAATAACTCCTAATGTCAGTTCCTTCTGAAGTCCAAATAACACGATTAATATTTCCTACAGCAGTTCGTTAACAGTAAAGAAAAGTATTAGAAAAGCTATTTGAAGAGACCAAACAGTCTTTTGTTACCTTATTAATGTCAGGTTTCCCTGTTTAGTCGATGGTCTGTCTTGGTCGGAACAAAAACTTGGGGGTTTTTCCCACCGCAGCACACATGCAGATACAGATGTACAGTACAGTGCCTCTCACTTTGGTTCTGTGGTATTCCTCTCAGGCATCTGCTAAAATACTTCTCATTTGTTCACACCATACAGTTGCAATGATTAAAACTGTGACCTGGTCATTTTACTGTCCATCTCCCTTCAGTGAGCCGCTCTTCTCTGTTTGTGTATTTCTGCAGCATCGATGACAGATGTGTGGACTGGTTAAGCTGTGCCACCTGGAAATTAATTTAGAAAAGTACATCAAGAAAGTAAGTCTGTTTTATATACCAACAGGAAAAATATATATATTGCACGAGGTTCACTGCAAAAACACAAAATATTACCAAATATGTTTGGTCTAGTTTGTAGTCCAAATATAGTGTTACACTTGAAATAAGACAAAACTAACTTCCAAGTAACTTTTCAGCAAGATATAGAAGCTTGTTTTAAGTAAATAATGCCTTAAAAGTTGGCGAAAAAAAGTACTGGTTACATTGGTAGAAGTTTTTTTTCACTCATTGGAAAAATTTCTTATATAAAAGATCAAATCTGCCAATGGAATTGGAACTTTTTATCAATATTAAAGGATTATTAACTTAAAATAAGCTCCTATATCGTATAACTTTAAGTTTAAGTGATTTCTAGACAAAAATACTTGGTAAAAGTTTGTGTTTTTGCAGTGTTTATGTCACAGGGGAGATTTTGGATGCATTGGTGAATAAACACTTATGTTCCTACCAGAACCTTCAGTTTGCGACCTGGCGCTCTTGATTTGCAGGTAGATGGTGTACGTATCATATGCAAACAGGAGACCAGCGAGCAAGCCGAACACCTGAGAAATACAGCAAAACAAGAACTTTATTAATATTAAAACAAAAGCTTAGGGTCTTGGGTTGTTTTTATTCTTGTTGATTTACTTGTTATCTGTATTTGCTTTTATTATTCATTTAATTAGATCAGCCCTGTTTCCTTTGAACTTTATTTCAGTCCGTTCAGTTATTTTAGTTTGATTATGTGTCGATTAAAATTAATGGCAAACTGTTTGAGTTTTTATTTTAAATTATTTACATCCCTTTCTCCTGTTACTTCTCTGTTCATGTCAGACTGCAAAATAAACACCATCAGACATTTTCAGACAAAAAACGAACTTCCCTTTTGGTTCATAGAAGGAGCCACCACGTGTTCAAATGGCCTAACACGAGCAAAACAGCTCAATTATTTCAGTTTTCATTTTAGGATCAATCATTCAGTCCCATACAGACTTATTTCCTGTGACAATATGGCTTAATTAACATAAACATTGTTTTTTGGTGTTTCTTACTATATATTCATAAGAAAGATTAAAGCAATGATGATTCTTTTTTCTATTTCATGCCCAAAAGAAAAGACGCTTTCCACAATTGCATTAATTTATTTTTATTGTCACGTTGTACACATGCTAAGCTTGAGCTAAAAACATTTGAGACATTTTATTCCTTGTTGCTCCTGTAAAATCTTGACCTCTGCCCTTTAGGTTTAAAGTATCTTTTGTGAATATTATTTTTGCCTGAGATACGCAGTGAGTAAGAACAAGTCGATACAAGATTTTGAATTGTGACCTTTTTCTACTTCTGTGCTTTTCCACACCATCCATTTATTAGCCTTTCGAACTGATATGAAGTTAATTTATTTTTTCCTCAGCCAAGCAGTTTACATCAGCTGTTGGCAAATTACAATTCTCCATTTTCTGCCTGGCGACGCAAAATGGCGACAACAAAAGTTGGGAGAAAACAACAGTTATTCTGCAATAATTGGTTATATGTTTTGAAAACGGTGTCTTCTGTTGAGCATTCATCACATGATCACAACACAATACTTTAACCTATTTTAATTCTACACCTAAAAATTGACCAAAATATATATATATATAAAAAATAAAACTAATAGAAACTAGCAAACAGACACCAAAAACTAAATAAAACTAACTAAATAAAACTAACAAAATGTTACAACAAAACTATAATGAAAAACCCAAAACTATTATGACCCTGGTGATAACATTCAGTTTACCACACTCTGATAAAACCTTTCAAAGTGAAGCTGTTTGAAAATAACTACAGTTGTTTTTGAAGTTGAACAGGAAGGAAATGTGGGATGTTATCAGATTCTCAGAATTAGTGAATTGTGACAAAGAGCTGCCGTGTATCAGGGTAAACAGAACATATTTTGTTCTGCATATCTCCCTAGAAACATGTCGCATGGTAAACGGCCGTCAGAAACAAACAGTAAAACCCAGAATCAGGAGTTTCAGAGCAGACATGAGACGAGCGAACTGACCCCGCCTGCGATGAGCGCTCCGTCCCCGGCTCCGCTGATGACGCAGACGAGCGACGTGATGAGGTAAACTAGAGTGCCAGTAAAGGCACGGATTAAGTCCTGCAGGAAAAAAATTTAAAAATCAGAACATAATGCACTGAGCGCCGCGCCGCTTTAAAATGCGTTTGCTCATGAAGAACTTACACTCCAGACCCAGCTGATGGCTGTAAACTGCTTGTCCAGGTCCATCATGAAGACACAGAAGAACACGATAGCAAAGCACATCTCGCAGACGGCAGCAGCAGTGTAGCCGCCATTCCGGGACGAAGCATAGCAGATAAGGATTATGAGACTGAGAACCTGTGAAAACAAGCAAAAAAAACAAAAAGAAAGCTCCTCAGTGAGACAGTGATTTAAAATTTAACCTTCTTCAAGCGTCTGATTTACAGTAATGGGTCGTTCCCTCAGCAATTTTCCGTTATGTAGAAAAAGTATGCACTCTTCTCAGATCAGCAAAATGCTGCCAGTACACACAAATCATAAAGTCAAACAGCCTGCAGCTCATTATAGGCCTGTTTTCTATAATGTGGCTCTCAATGTGAGGGCAAACGCGATCTCACATCCAAACAAATCCCACCGAGAATCTGCTGCATACAAACTAAAAGGCGACCTGTAATCGCCGCGACATGAAACATTTTGTGCAAATACATGTATCAACCTTTAAAAGAAAGAAACATCTGGGTATATCTGACTGCACTGAAACCCCCCACAATATCTTATCAGGTATTTTTGCTCTAGTTGCTACTGTAAATGTTAGTACACTTCAAATAAAAGAAAGCTTGCATTGAAGGTTCTTTTTCAAACCAACAACAAAACACTTGTATTTTCCTTCATACCAATGTGCTGGAGCTCTGCTGGGGTTACTAGGTAACAGTGGAGCTTTTCTGGGGTTACTAGGTAACGGCGGAACTCTGCTGGGGTTATTAGGTAACAGCGGAACTCTGCTGGGGTTGCTACGTAACGGTGGAGCTTCGCTGGGGTTACTAGGTAACGGTGGAGCTTTGCTGGGGTTACTAGGTAACAGCGGAACTCTGCTGGGGTTGCTAGGTAACGGTGGAGCTTTGCTGGGGTTACTAGGCGAGGTCCAGTGCCTGCTAATTTGTGACATTACATTTCAGAGGTTTATTTTCCAGATACTAAAAACATTAGCTTATACATAATTCCAAAGTCTGAACCAGAAGTGATCTGTGCCACCTTAATAAGAGAATGCATAACGGACCCATGGTTTTGAGACCAACGAAAACAAAATATGTGGACACTCTTGACCAACGATAAAAAAATTTAAAAACATTTTTTGAAAAAAAAAAAAAAAACTCAAAAAGGGCATTAGGGGCATCAAGGATAAAAGGGGCAGGAGCTCAAGCCCCTGGTGCGAGAGAAAGATCCATGAACAAAATGGCTGCTGTCGGGATGGACTCATATGAGACCGAGAAGGAAAATGTGGACAAGCTGCCTCCGATCTCATTTTGTGATATAGTTCACTACTTGGTGAACAAGAAGAGTGTTTACATCATGGAGGAGCTTCGCCTGAAATCTATGGACGTATTCAATCAATGTTTAAACGGATTTGTAAAGGACGTACGAGCTCTTTAATAACAAGGTTCCGGTTTTGGCAGAGTAAGCACACATAGGCTACATGTCCGTCTCAGCTAGCATATAAGCATTAGCTAAGCTAATTTTGCTAGTTCGGCAGTAAGTGCTACAGTAAATATCCCCGTAGAAGTGATATTTATTTTGGTATTACACAGAGGTGGGTAGAGTACTCAAAAATTGTAATCGAGTAATAGTTGTAATACTTACATAGTTCATAAGTTAGGAACGAAGCGAGAGCTGTAGCATGGGGGCTGTTTGTTGTTGTCATAGCAACTGGCTGCTAAGATGGCTGACAGTTACAAAGTTCACGGAGGTGTGACGGTGCATGAGAACTAAGTATTGCCAAAAAACGGGTGGATGTTTTTTAAATGCTTGGATTGTTTTTAGAAGCAGCCCCAAAGGGAAGTATAAAAACATGAAAAATGTAAACTCATGTTATTGAAGGATCAGTAAGTAGAGTTTAATGCCATTTAGAGGTAAAATTGCAGACTACAACAATAAAATGTCTTCAGCCCTCCAGCTATGACTAAAAGCTTGTCTTACAAATCGCACGGTTTTATTCTAAGGCACAGACAAGTTGGCCGACAGTGTCAAATCCCTGCAGTCTACATGATACAGGACTGACCGAAGTGAGCAGACACCAGGCTCACATCTGTCACTACTACCTCACATGCCGCCCACAGGCAGCCAGCCGGCAACTCAGAGGCATCAGAAGTTCATGTGTTTCAGCGACTGGCACAGGCTGCCTCTGTAGGGCAGCGAAGAGGCCGAGGCCAAACCGTAACGCACAAAAGGAGCTCTATTCAGGACAGAGCTGGCTGAAGAGGCCGTCATACAGAAAAACACCCACCATACCACACAGAGGACTCCCTGAGAACAAAACCAGCCTCTGAGTTGTTGACACCTTCATGTTGAGCTGCACAGACTGGGATCTGTCCGCAGCGTTTCAGGATCTCAGCCGGAGTACACTGGCATCAGTGTAATAATGAGCTGCTCGTTTTAAACTGACTGCAGCGAAATTATTGCAAACTTTTGGCTAATTATAGTGAGCCGCAACACGAGCCCCAAGAGCTCAGCCCATGCATGGTGCAGATACTAACCAAACAGCAACAGTTGCTATGGGAGCTGCCTTTATTTTGAAACACTTTTTTTCCCCAAGCACAAAGGAAAGTGGAAATAGTGAGAGTAAAACCATGAGGGAAGTTTTATTTCATCACTTTGAGCAAATTCTGACTTATTACACAACGTCTTATTTTCTAAATTCATAGAAATAAAACTAAACAGGCACCTTAAATTGCATGTATTGTCATATTTTAGAGGCAGAAAGCTTAAAATCTTGAAAGTATAAAAGATAAATGAATGTGAATTTGTTCTTGCTATTGATTTTCAAAGGGGTAAGTCATTGTTGAGCCACAAATGTCTCAAAGACTTTTACTCTCTACTTTGTTTTCTTAATAATCAAGTTTATAATGGTAATGTGATGAATTGATGCTGTAGCAGCAAGTACAGTATTTTAGACTGCAGCTGCTATGACATTTATCAAGAAAAAGATTTTGTGGATTTATAGATAGTTAGATGGAGCAGTAATTCATTTTTTAAAATATATTTGAGTTGAATAATTGAGTGTGGCTGAGACAATTAATCAGATTAATTGTGGTCAATCGATTATTCAAATAATCGTTAACTAATTTAGTAATTGATTAATCGTTAACAGGAGTACACAGACTCAAAATTAGGACATTTGCAGAAAGGACAACATAGTCAGAGCAGTAATTAAACTGCTCAGATCACCATGTAAATCCTCCTTTTAAAACCTCAAATTTGAACTGGACACTTTTCTGTTATCACTTTTCTCTTGGATGGACATTGTTTTAGTTACTGATGCCAAAGTTTGGCGTTTCAAAACACAATATCTGTGTTTTTTTCAGGCTTCATTTTAGCTTTTGGAAATAAATACAACTGTTATGAGCTACAAGTCTAAACAGACCTGGAAATGAAATGAATATACCCTTTAATAGTGATGTTATTAACGTTAAGGTTCAGATCTTCCAGTCCAGCTTATCTCTGCAGATTCAAACATGATGAAGAAACATGTGTCTCCCTTGCAGTGGGTGTGTGACTTGCACACTCACTGCAAGTCACACACATTAACTTGCACATTAACCTGCAAATGTAAACATGTTCCTACACAATCACCATGACTATGACAGGCAGAGAAGTCATTCCATATGAAATAAACGATGATTAGAGCTTCACATTTCCCAGTTTCACATCAGTATTCCCAGCAATTGATGCTATGAGGCCCATTTCCGTCCAAACTGAAACTCCCATAGTTAGCAGTAAAATATTCTCCTTCCTGTTTTTCTCCTGGGGGATTGAGGGAGCAGTAAATGTTTTCTAAACTATTTCAGAAATCCTGCCTGATGGAGGATTTCTCTGCCTGATGTCAATCCTTGAATGGAGCGGCAGCCGAGATCCGGGTTAAAAGCTTCGTGGATTCCTTGTTCCCGGGCCTAATCTTCACACCAGTCTGGAATTTCCATTACTATCTCATGAAAAAAACCAAAGAAAAACCCCCCCAAAAAACGGAGGGAAACTTTTACAGTGGGTGGAGCTCAGAGAGGCCGTCTTTAAAATTAGCTTGGTCCATTTGGGACAGCAGATCCTTTTTCCAGTGAGGCACAGACTGAAGGTTTTTCTTGCTTTTAAAAAACACAGTATTACATTTACTTGGCTTTAGGTGCTAGCTAACAGTAGAAGTTATTTTCTACTGTAAATAACTTCAGTTCACTAAATGATTTTCTAGTAAACCAATATCACAATGGCCTAAGGCATAAGCAGAGTTTGCAGCTGCTGAATATTCTCCTAATTCACACAGGACAGTTTGTCCATCACACATGCTAATTTAATCTAAACTTAATTTGAAGCCATTTTAATTTCAAATTGTGTCTCAGATGGAAAAAACGATACAAGGAAATCTTAACATTTTGTAAATGAATGAGCGGATATTAGTCATTATCAATGATTGTTTGTGAACACAACATTAAAGGTGACCTATGATGCTTCCTTGAACTGGTTAGGATAGGCCTAAGGACAATACAAAGCAAAAAATTATTCTGAGAAAATGAGATTTTAGTCAACAAGAATATAGTAAGTTGTTTCTGGATGGTAAGTTGACAACAAAACACTTTTCTTTTCCAGCAGCTATCGTACAGAGCACAAAGCGGTAAAACCAGCTGACCAAATGTGCTGGAACTCAGCTTAGGTTGCTAGGTAACATGGCTGGACTTGGCTTTGGTTGCTAGGTAACGGGCAGGGCTTCACTGCGGTTGCTAGGTGAGGGGCAGCATCTGCTGATTTGTGACATTACATTCAGAAGATTTTTGGAATGGTTCATTTTCCAGACATTAATGGAGATGGTGCCTTGTCATGCATGAAGATGATTTTGCTACTGAAGGTTCGGCTCTTCTTTATGACCCATGAAAGAAAGTGAACAGTCAAAGTCCATATACTTTGCTGAGGTCATTTTCACACCTTCAGGGACTCTGAAGGGGCCGACCAATGATTCTCTCCCCATAACATAAGACTCCACCGAACCAGCAAGTGTGTTTAAATATATAAAGAAGTTACGGTAATCTCAACAACAGTAAATACAGAACCTACGCAAATAATGGAGGCCAAAGAGACTCACACCACTATGAAATGCAAACAAACGCATTCATGCAACAATAAAGTAAAAAAAAAAAAAAAAGGTTAAGAACAGAAATAAAACAAAGTTCCCTAACAGGAAGTGGCTGCATTTAGCCATGACTACAGATTTCTTTTCAGGTGTTGCTTGAGTTGTTCCATTATCACTGTTGTGGTTACGAATCTGCAAGTTCGTAACCACAAACTGATGTGCAAAGACATAATTTGCTTAAAGGTTTGTGATGTGCATTGCTTATTTGTACTGTAGCTAACACATGGAATGGCATCAAGTATATTAAGGTTTTATAAAGTTACAACAGTCATTTTTATCTTGTTTATCCCAGTTTAGCATTAGTTTAATGAGTTGCTTCTACACACTGCCAGTCAGCTGGATCAAAGGAGGAAGGTAAACTTTTTCCTTGCCCAAATTTGGTCACACTTTCACCCTATTTCTGTATAAACATGTCACTCTTATTAATGTGAAGCTGTTTTAAAACTACAGCTGGCTAGAAACAAGACGCCCAACAAATAACAAGCTAATCTGTTTCTCCACGAAGAGCTGACAGAAAAAAATTATATTCTGTACAAGAAGTGCAATAAAACTACGGCTGAACTTGTTTGCTTGAATGTAGTAATAGAGAACTGCTGCTGTTGGAACAATTATAATTTTGTTTTAATCAATAAAAACAATTACATTGTCGTTTTATCCCATAATGAAACCAGTACAATCACATCCCACAGCATGACTGTGCCACCACCAGGACGACTGTGTGCTCAGAGTTGACTTTCTCTTACACATAAACTGCAAAAACAGAATTTAACAAAGTATTTTATCTAGTTTTAAATGCAAATATCTTAGTAAACTTGAAATAAGACCAAACTAGTAACTTCTCATACAGATTTAGCTTTTTTAAAGTAAATAATTCTTTAATCATGGCTTGTTAATGAAAAACTAAGTTCCTTTAAATCAAGGATAAAACACCTCCAGTTTAGAGTTGCTTTGAACTTGAAATAAATGGAAAATTGACCAACATATTTGATGTGTTTTGATGATTTTTGACAAAAAGTGATGTTTGTTACTGATTTCTCAATTGGTGACTGTATGTGATGTTTAGCTGAAATGTGCTATATAAATAAACTTTATTAATTTTTTAATATAGATTTAAAAAGTACTAGTTCCAGATGACCATGGAAAATGTCTTGTTACATGTGAAATAATCTGACAGTAGAACCAATACAATATAAACGAGTTATTGACTCAAATCGACCTCCTATATCTTACCAGTCTGCTAAGACATTTACAGTAGAAACTAAACCAAAACTACTTTATAACAAATTGTGTTTTTGCAGTGTACAGTTCCAACATTTTGCTATTATTTGACCCTTTGAAGAATCTGGATTAATGTAATGAGCTACAACAATATTTAATTTCCCTTTGGGATTAATAAAGTACTTTCGAACTGAATTTTCCTTGAGGCCTCAGTATTTAGCTCTTTAGTGTGAAATGTGCCTGTAACAGGTGGAAACCCGTCATTCCTGTCCCTCAGCCTT
This sequence comes from Xiphophorus couchianus, assembly GCF_001444195.1. Classification (NCBI taxonomy): domain Eukaryota; kingdom Metazoa; phylum Chordata; class Actinopteri; order Cyprinodontiformes; family Poeciliidae; genus Xiphophorus; species Xiphophorus couchianus. The sequence goes on from NC_040251.1 coordinate 12,691,991, forward strand.
CAACTCCCCCACAAACCACATGCATTCCTAAACCCTAACTTCCGTCATTCACATCAATATGATCTGCTTCTCCATCAGCCTGAAAATCAGTACCAACATTAACTCATAATAACCCATTAAATATTAATTGGTTGCATCAGCCACACGTGATTTGTAAAAACGCAGCACAGCCAGCTTTATGAGCTCAAGAGTCACTTTGTTTCCACTGTAAACTCACTATTTCTGCAGCGAGGATGGTGCCTTTCGGGGTCCGCACGTAACTTTGCAGCTTCTGCACGACACTCGCAGAGGAGCTCTCGGTTATATCAGCTGCCATCCTGGGAGAAAAGGTAACGTAGAGGCCTTGAAGTAGCTTCCCTTTAGTAAAAGAGCGAGTTTGGATGAGCAAAAGTTTTCCTTAGGTGAGATATTTCAGGAAAGAAGCAGTTCCCCCAGTGTGGTTGAGTGCAGCTTTCGTGTAAGCAGGTGGAGAGAAGAAAGCAGTCTGGTGAAAAAGTCTCTGAGAAATAAACTGAGTGTTAGAGCAGGGCGGGGCCAGCGGACTGTATGCAGGGGCGTTGGTGTTTCCCCTGGGTATGGAGCTCCGCTCATGGCAACATGCTACCACATTGTGTTAGAGCCAGATTATGCAGCCTGGTGACATGGGAGAAAGAAAAATTAAAAACTGTGGACACAAGTTGTTTTTTTTCTTCTTCTATGTCACTAGATGTGATTAGTACTGAAGAGGATATTTAAAAATAATAATTCTGACCTGTTTTTCCTCACAGTTTTTATTTTTTTCCCTCAAAATTTTTACTTTGATCTTAGAATTATGATTTTTATTCTGAATTGTAACTTTTTCTGCAAAATTATTTACTTTAATGTCAGAAGTCTGTTTTTCTCAACATTTTTACTTTTTTAAAATCAGAATTCTGACTTTAATCTCAGAATTCCTTTTTCTCAAAGTTCTACTTTTTCTTAGAATTCTAACATTTTTATTAGAATTTTGACTTTTTTCTCAGAATTCTGACTTTTTCTCAGAATTTTGAATTTTTTTCTCAGAATTTTGAATTTTTTCTCAGCATTTTTGACTTTTTTCAGAATTCTGGCTTTAATTTCAGAATTCCTTTCTTCTCAAAATTCTTTTTTTTCCCCCTTCTGAATTCTGACTTCATCTTTCTGAGACCAAAAGTTTCAGGTAAGAATTCTGAGTTTAAAATCAAAATTCCCAGGAAAAGGAAAAAAGTCAGCGATGATGTCTTGACAAAAGTCAACACATCAACACACAATTCATAAAAAATGTTTGCGATGCTGTGAGCTCTAGCAGAGCTCTGCACATCGTCAAAAAAAAACAAACCATCATCCTCCAACCTTCCTGTCATCTTCTTTGACGTTTCCGCCAGTAGATTTATTTTTGTAAATTTGATTTGCACAATTCCATGGTTAATGGAAATACAGCTGCAGTCAGACTCAGGGCTGAAATGGATCCAGTTCTAAGCCAAATATACCAAAGGTAGTCAACATGAATGGGGATTACGCTACAGTGTACAGATAGTTTGAAAAGTCAAAAAGAAGAGTTGCAAAGCCTTTTTGGCATTGAGACAACAAAATATAACCAATGATACAAGTAAAAAAGATTCTGGGGCCTAACAATGTTTTAGTAAATACTAAAAGTACGATTGACAACACAGTGCCTATTGTTTTGAACAAATACAGACAAAAAGTGTCTGTCAGGAACTTCCCCTTTTAAAACAGCATAAGCCAGAATAAAACCAGAAACAGAAAGTGTGTTTCGTTTCAGTGCAATTCAAATCAGCGTTTAGGTGCAGAAATGCTTCGCTGGTTCAGTATGTTTATTTTCAATAAGAGGAAATTTCTCTGCTGGAGGCAAATAAGACTGAGCTGATTTTTAATTCATTCATTTTTATCCGTTTGTGCTTATAGTTCATAGGTAAAAGCATGAAATCCACAGCATTTAAACTGGTCAAAAGGTCATAATTGTGTGAATTTATCTAGATTGATGACAGCTGTGTTGAAAAACAAAACATGTGATCTAACTAAAAAAAACTTTCGTAGAAAGAAGAAGTCTTACTTTAACATAAGTTAATCTGGTGCATTTTTGGTTAAAATATGTTTGTCCTTCATCCAGTAAAGTTAGGTAGAGATTGTACTTGAGTAAGAGCAGCGATACTTCATACTCAGAAAGAAAAAGGAAGCAAATTAACTCATAAAAGTCCAATTTCTCCTAAAAGTTACTTGATAAATGCAACAGAGTAAATTTAATTAACTACTACTTACATCTGCATCTGTGTTTTATCCAATAATCACCTCTAAATTTTGTAATCTGAAAAGCTTAATGCACACATCTTTTTATAATTGTTTTAGCTAAATTGGTATAAGAAAAGTTGTTCTTCCCATTTAAATAAAAATCACCTACATAATAGATGTAAACATCAAAATTTGTAATGTAGGTTGTGTGTGTGTTTGTATTGGTCACAGTTTAATGTGCACTACATAGTGAATATATGCTAGATATATGAATTTTAAAAAGATTACAAAAAAAGAAAGAAAAAAGAACATGTCCAGTTTGGATTTTATCAGCTTTACAAATGTGCTTAAAACTTTGTCAATATTCCGCTAAAGTCGAAATTATAAGTTCACAACTGTGGAGTTTCCATTAAATAAGAGACGCAATTAAAATCACATGTGAATACGTTTGTTCACTCAAAAAGTCCTTAAAAAACATGCCGCTCACGATTCTCCAACGACTTCCTGTCATCATCTTCTTCGTGGAAGAAGATGACAACATCCGGTTGTTAATCACGTGACTCGCGTGATGCGGAAGAACTTTTTCTATTGCAGTTTTGTGAAATAAACCAGTTTCGATACGGCCAAAAAAGCCCATTATCCTTTCGCCAAAACGTTTCATCGACTAAAGAGAGTTTTTATTTAAGATTGGTGTTTTCCATTAAGCAAATTTATTTTTGAAATGTTAAATTGCGCAGTTATATGGTGATTAAAAACGCAGCTTCTGCGCTACCAGGGGCGGATCTACGCGGAGGTGAAACGGGGCAACTACCATCCCGTATTCACATTAAACATTATTTTTTTTACATCAAATAAGTGGAAATAAAAATGTCTCAACAGTCATCCAGAGACAATAAGCACAATTAATTCTTCAACAGAATAATTTCAAGTTGTTGTGTGGCACGACTAGGATTTTTAGAGATCTAATAAACCTTTGTTTACGTTTTATTCTGTGTTGAAGTGATTAAAATGACAAAAGCACCATAAAAGAACAAAACAAACAAACGCAACTCTGTCTTAGGACTTTCTGAATCACAAAGAAGGCGATCGAGAAAAGGACAAGATTTTTTTTTCTATTTTTGACAAAAGGAAATAAATGCCATCCAAACAAATACACAGAAACTCTTACTACACCATCTCATTTCACAATTTCCATACTGACAACCAGTGATGGCATAGTTACTTTGAAAAAGTAACTTTAATCGGATTACTGATTACTCCTTGAAAAAGTAACTCAGTTAGATTACTGACTACTTGATTTGGAAAGTAACCAAGTTACATTAAAAGTAACTTTTTTAGTTACTTTCAGCAGCTGTTAACAACAACGCTGTGAAAATGACATTGATCTTTGCCAAAACTTAATTGTGAGCTATTTTATAATGGTAACATCAACAATGTGTCTCCACATATAAGGTTGAACTGAAGGGGAGATTTTTTAATGGTTACAGTACAAAAAAAAAAAACGTTAGTAATTTGTGCATGTCTTTGTGTGGTCCACTATTGTCTGGAAAACTCTAAGAAGGATTTTAAACCCAGGCCTCCAGGTTGTGCGTTACGGCCCTGCGTTTGGTGTCACAGCGCTCAGAGCTCCTCCTGCGGCTCCACAGTTCAGATGGCTGCTGCACAGATTTGTGACACTTATCTTAATATTAATAATTATAATGGCGTTTAGTTGCACAACTTTACGGACTCGTTCATTCGTGGCTGTTGTCACGTTTATTGCGCTGTTCAGATTAGTCTCGATGTTTCCAGTGATCTGGATAGGTCGACGTAATTCACAGGTAATATATATTTTTATAGTCTTTTGTACCTTACACTGCTAGAGGATATAATGCACCATATTCTGGACCATTATCCAGGTCATACTATGGTCAAAAATGCACAACTGCATTGAAAGTGCTATTTAAATTGGTCTTATGTAAAACTGAACACAAAATTTTGGGTTTTCTATTAGCTTCAATCCATAATCATAATAAATACCAGAAATAACTAAAAATATCCCACTTTGTGTAATAAATATGTATAAATGTGTCAACCTTTTTGAGTTGAATTACAAAAATGCATCATGTGTTTATTAGCATTGAAATTGAAATTTATTGAACACACTTTTAAAGAATAGTCACAAAAAATATATACTATCTAATTATATAATAATTACTTTATTTGTTATGTCTAAATAAAAGGCTTACTTTGCACACAAGCATATGCTGTTTTATGAATTTTTCTATTTGATTTTTATTTACTGTATGCTTAAAACTGTTTACAAAATTAGGGAATAATAAAAATAGTGATAATAAATCCTGTAGATACATCTATTAATTTATAACCTCCATCTTGGTCTCTGGTGATAGACGTTTCCATACCAATTCATTTGATTTCATAGTGACTCCATCACTGTAAATATATCCTTTGAATTAAATTTTGAAAAAAGATCAAATTATTCCACAAAGAAATCTGGAAAAAAAAGTCAGTTTGGGAAAAGTTAATATCATCATCATGCTTTTAAAAAGCCTCGGAAGCAGTTTGGTGAAGGCTGGCATGATCCCAAAAAGGGGATTATCATTCAGGGCTTTAAAAATAACAGGAATGCAATTGAAAGGTTCTAAATAAAGGAAGGGATTTTAATAATAATAAAAAAAAACATAAAACAATGTAATCTCAGAATGAATCATGGGGGCAGCATGGATGCACTCTGTAAAAAAAGAAAATCAGATGAGATTAGAGATCCTTAGTGAACACTGGCCTCCATGAACTGAGATCCTCACTGGGATCCATGTGAGATCATTTGTTTTTATCCATTATACCAACAACAGGGGTTACAAAAACTCCTGAGTTGATTCTGGGTGATTTTCAGAGGTGAGCAGATGTAGCCTTCCGTGTTTGGTTGTTTGTCACCTAGTGCGATACAAAATGAAACTCTCTCACAAAGTGACTTTGGGGCCCAACAGCTCCACCAGCATTCCTCAGAATTCTCTATTTTTCTTATTTCATTTTTTTTAGATGTGATCGTATAGTTTAAACAATAAAACAGTTAACAATTCCTCCAAAACAAAACATTCTTATTCCATGAATCAAACAGTAAAATAACAGACAACTGCCATAATAGTTCACAGTTTCAACATTAACAAAACATTTAAATATATATATATATATTCATAAATTTATACTTTGAACTCACCTAGTGCGATACAAATTGAAACAATGTGACTCTGACAGCACGCAAGTGGCCCAGCAGCTGAAAAACAAAAGACATAATTAGCGTCATGACTAAGCGGTCAGCCACAACCACCAACTGGCGCACGTTTTCCAGCCCAAAACACGAGAAAACTTTACAAATTATATTTGTAAATGTTAAATGATCTCACAGTATTTCGTTAATTGTTGAACTAGAAAAATATGACCCTAAGTAAAAGAAAAATAGCGAAGAGCTGCGCCTCTCGCACCTCCACCAGCGCTCCTCAGAATCCCGGCGGGGGAAGCGGAGAGAGCGCCTGAAGGACCCGTTGTATGCAGTCACTCATCACACCACTAGGTGTCTCCAAACACACGGATCAAAAATCTCATTATAAATACATACTATTATTATTACTTTGGGTAAAATTCACATTTACATACATACACACACACTTTTTTCTCTGTTACACAGAGTACCCAAAAATTTGACTCAAGTAAGAGTAACACTACTTCAACATATTTTTACTTAAGCAAAAAAAATTTAAATGTCACATATTTGATCATCAGTTACTGATTGGCTCCATCTAGCGGCAATAAGAACAACAACTTAAAATCCACAGCCAACAATCAAATGAAAGAAACTCAGGAAAAAAGATAGAAATGCTAATACTCTTTGTTGTAATGACGGTTTATTTCTCAAAGCAAACAATAATCTGAATATAAAGAGACAAACTGCACATTGTTAGAAAAAAAACATTAGAATGACAAGATTCTCCTCCAAAAACAAATTTCTAATCTTCTGTCTCTTTTTAGGAGAACAGGGACACTACGAAAAAATCTCGAGAAAGATGGCTTCCCATGTTTAAAAAATGTGTTACAGATGTAAGAAAAAATCATAACCTGAGCAAGAATAAAAAGATGAGCGAAAACGAGGGAGGACGACATAATCTGTGTGGTATCGATCAACTGAGGAGGAGTCAATATCAAATATACAAAAATCAGAAATATGTTCTCAAACCCAAACCAAAAGAACAGTATTGACAAATAACCACAGAACCCATCAATTGTTTAGGACTCAGAAATCCATAAAGGAAAAAGGATGGAAGTACAACTACATGAAATGAAACTGAAAATTGATTAGGTTTTTTCAAAGGTTTAGTTAAAAGGTTATGAGCCGTTAATGTCCTCCCTGCAGTAGATAACTTCCAGATTATTCACTTTGATAAAATAGAGATTGGAAGATGAATATTTGTAGGAATAATGTTTTAAATTATGTTCTGAGTAATATAGCATCAGATATGGAGGTTGCTGTAAAATCTGGGATTCAAACTTTGTTTTTATTGCTTCTGTTTGCTTCATACAAATAAAAATGGGAAATTTCCAGCGTTCCAGTCCTGTAAGGTTAAGCTGTATGTATTGAGGCAACAGCGCCCTCTGGAGTGACAATATCGCAAGTTTTAATCAGTTGCATTCTTCCCTTTGCATCCGTTTGGCCTTTTTATGGATAATTGTCTGGGAATCAATGTTTTTTTGGTGTCTGATTGTGTTTTCCTGAGACATGAAGTCCTAAAATGCAAGCTGTCCTTTGCTAGTGCTAATCCCAAATAATAATACTTTTATCTACAAATCATATATTGCTGATAGCCAATTAAGCCTGTCACAAATAAGCAATAAATCAATTAATCGCATGAGTTTGATAATTCCCATTTGCATGATTGATTGTTTTTTGTGCCTCTATCTCTTTCTACTAAAAAGTGGATGAAAAAAAGTCTCCAGTATGGTTAACTGGTCTAAATAGCCCTTTATTTCAAGGATAATTTCCTTTACGCAAACTTCAGTACCAAAAAGGGTTGTGTCAGTACCGAAATGTGGCGAAAAGGTTGAAACAAAATGCTTTAGAAAAGCAAGAGATTATAAGCTAAACAGTATCAGCGCCAAACCAAAACGCTACCAACTGAATCCAGCACCACTGTTGTACTGTTAGCCGCTAATAGCTATGCGCCTTCTGACTCTCCTAATGTCCGAATAAATGACATTAAAAAGGGCCATTTTGTTTTAAATAGGTTCTTGCATCTCTGATTTATTAAAACACAGCGACATTAAAAGTATCTCTTTGTTTATTTCAGAGTTTAAGAGTTAGCTAGTAGCGCTAGTAGCGCTTAGCATGGCCCGTTTACGTGAACAGACTGTTTCTCCAACGGCCACATTAGCTTGACGCAAATCCATAAAATATGAGCATCTTCGCAGCAAAACCAAAATCTTACCAGGAGTTTTTGGTCTGGTTTCTAATTAACTTTATAGAAATAAATACGAACTTGTTGTAAGTAAATAGCTTAATATTTGTGAAGAAGAACTAGTTCTTTTTCAGATTATTTCACATAACAAGACATTTTTCCGATGTTGTAAGTGAAATGATCTGCCAAAGGAAGTAGCGCCTTTTCATCAGTATTAATTAATTACTAAACAAGCTCCTATTTCTTGCTGAAAATCTATTATAAGTCAGTTTTGTATTATTTCAAGTGTTGTAGGATGTTTTACTAGAAACTAGACCAAAATATTTGTTAAGATTTTCTGTTTTTTGCTGTGTTTATCCGTTGAGCCTTTTGCTTAGTTCAAAATTTTATCCAACTGAAAATGCCAGGAGAGTCAATTTAAGTTAGTGACATATTTATTACTCATGACCTCTTAACAAAACCCTCATAAAAAAATAGAGACTGTGTATTATAATGTTTTACTGACTTTTACAAAAACAAATATTGACATCAATGACAAGATGAATATTATCTGTTTTTAAATAACTCCTAATGCATCAGTTACTTCCGATGTCCAAATAACACAATTAATATTTCCTACAGCAGTTCGTTAACAGTAAAGAAAAGTATTAGAAAAGCTATTTGAAGAGACCAAACAGTCTTTTGTTACCTTATTAATGTCAGGTTTCCCTGTTTAGTCGATGGTCTGTCTTGGTCGGAACAAAAACTTGGGGGTTTTTCCCACCGCAGCACACATGCAGATACAGATGTACAGTACAGTGCCTCTCACTTTGGTTCTGTGGTATTCCTCTCAGGCATCTGCTAAAATACTTCTCATTTGTTCACACCATACAGTTGCAATGATTAAAACTGTGACCTGGTCATTTTACTGTCCATCTCCCTTCAGTGAGCCGCTCTTCTCTGTTTTTGTATTTCTGCAGCATCGATGACAGATGTGTGGACTGGTTAAGCTGTGCCACCTGGAAATTAATTTAGAAAAGTACATCAAGAAAGTAAGTCTGTTTTATATACCAACAGGAAAAATATATATATTGCACGAGGTTCACTGCAAAAACACAAAATATTACCAAATATGTTTGGTCTAGTTTGTAGTCCAAATATAGTGTTACACTTGAAATAAGACAAAACTAACTTCCAAGTAACTTTTCAGCAAGATATACAGTAGAAGCTTGTTTTAAGTAAATAATACCTTAAAAGTTGGCGAAAAAAAGTACTGGTTACATTGGTAGAATTTTTTTTCACTCATTGGAAAAATTTCTTATATAAAAGATCAAATCTGCCAATGGAACTGGAACTTTTTATCAATATTAAAGGATTATTAACTTAAAATAAGCTCCTATATCGTATAACTTTAAGTTTAAGTGATTTCTAGACAAAAATACTTGGTAAAAGTTTGTGTTTTTGCAGTGTTTATGTCACAGGGGAGATTTTGGATGCATTGGTGAATAAACACTTATGTTCCTACCAGAACCTTCAGTTTGCGACCTGGCGCTCTTGATTTGCAGGTAGATGGTGTACGTATCATATGCAAACAGGAGACCAGCGAGCAAGCCGAACACCTGGGAAATACAGCAAAACAAGAACTTTATTAATATTAAAACAAAAGCTTAGGGTCTTGGGTTGTTTTTATTCTTGTTGATTTACTTGTTATCTGTATTTGCTTTTATTATTCATTTAATTAGATCAGCCCTGTTTCCTTTGAACTTTAGTTCAGTCCGTTCAGTTATTTTAGTTTGATTATGTGTCGATTAAAATTAATGGCAAACTGTTTGAGTTTTTATTTTAAATTATTTACATCCCTTTCTTCTGCTACTTCTCTGTTCATGTCAGACTGCAAAATAAACACCATCAGACATTTTCAGACAAAAAACGAACTTCCCTTTTGGTTCATAGAAGGAGCCACCACGTGTTCAAATGGCCTAACACGAGCAAAACAGCTCAATTATTTCAGTTTTCATTTTAGGATCAATCATTCAGTCCCATACAGACTTATTTCCTGTGACAATATGGCTTAATTAACATAAACATTTTTTTTTTTCAAAATTAAAGATGCTTTCCACAATTGCATTAATTTATTTTTATTGTCATGTTGTACACATGCAAAGCTGCAACTTAGATGTTCTGTCGCAACCTGGTCGGATGCAGATGGTTGTGACCTCGTGTTGCGACCCAGCCAGGGATTCACAGCACAGAGGAAGGATGTGGGTAAGAAAAGGGAAACTCACTTTATGTTGAAATCCAAAAGCAAAAATATCTGAATGCAGTACTGCTACAAAGCTCATGTTAGACTAAAAACATTTGAGACATTTTATTCCTCGTTGCTCCTGTGAAATCTTGACCTCTGCCCTTTAGGTTCAAAGTATCTTTTGTGAATATTATTTTTGCCTGGGATACGCAGTGAGTAAGAACAAGTCGAGACAAGATTTTGAATTCTGACCTTTTTCTACTTCTGTGCTTTTCCACACCTTTCCCACTATACCAGGGGCGTCAAAAGTGTGGCTCGGGGGCCATTAGCAGCCCTTGGAATAATTTTGTGTGGACCCCTGACCACAAATGATGTACTTTTAAAATAATTTTTGAAGAGGGACGTTTTCATTTACTAATTTAAATATCTTCTTAAATGGAAACAGTTAGGTACGGAAAGTATTTTCTGTTATTAGCCATGTTTTTTGGCCTTCATTTTAATCACAAATGCTCGGTGACTATTTACTGAAAAACAGACTGATTTAGCTAAATATGGCCGGGGTTTTGAACAAAGAGCCAACAAAAACATTCAACCCATTCAACGCCTTTCCGATGTAACAGAAAACGTCTGAGGCCCCTTTATGGAACTACAATAATTTCTTCTTTTCCATTTTGTTTCAGTAAACTAATGAATATTTAGTTTATTGTTTGGCATTTAAAATAAAGAGAAAGTAATTCACAATAAAATTATTTTATGACTTTTATTCCAGGGAGAAGAAAACATCCGAGGTTTGGCATGTGGTTCAAAATGTTTTGACTATATGCCATGGTCTGCACTCTACTCTTGAAGATGTGCAAACAAAGGTTATGACAGTTAACTTAAACTAACAAAATAAAAAAAGTCAAATTGAGAAAACATTTTCATTAACTGAAATAAATAAAAACAGTAATTAATAGCAAAAAACTGTAACTAAATGTAACAATATTGTGCATTTATAAAACTAAAACATGCTGAAATTATAGATATTACATCCTTCACTTTCTTGTTAATGAATCCATTTATTAGACTTTCGAACTGATATGAAGTTAATTTATTTTTTCCTCAGCCATCCAGTTTACATCAGCTGTTGGCAAATTACAATTCTCCATTTTCTGCCTGGCGACGCAAAATGGCGACAACAAAAGTTGGGAGAAAACAACAGTTATTCTGCAATAATTGGTTATATTTTTTAAAAATGGTGTCTTCTGTTGAGCATTCATTACATGATCACAACACAATACTTTAACCTATTTTAATTCTACACCTAAAAATCGACCAAAATATGAAAAAATAAATAAAACTAACAAATAGAAGCTAGCAAACAGACGCTAAAAACTAAATAAAACTAACAAAATGTTACAACAAAACTATAATGAAAAACCCAAAACTATTATGACCCTGGTGATAACATTCAGTTTACCACACTCTGATAAAACCTTTCAAAGTGAAGCTGTTTGAAAATAACTACAGTTGTTTTTGAAGTTGAACAGGAAGGAAATGTGGGATGTTATCAGATTCTCAGAATTAGTGAATTGTGACAAAGAGCTGCCGTGTATCAGGGTAAACAGAACATATTTTCTTCTGCATATCTCCCTAGAAACATGTCGCATGGTAAACGGCCGTCAGAAACAGTAAAACCCAGAATCAGGAGTTTCAGAGCAGACATGAGACGAGCGAACTGACCCCGCCTGCGATGAGCGCTCCGTCCCCGGCTCCGCTGATGACGCAGACGAGCGACGTGATGAGGTAAACTAGAGTGCCAGTAAAGGCACGGATTAAGTCCTGCAGGAAAAAATTTTTTAAAAATCAGAACATAATGCACTGAGCGCCGCGCCGCTTTAAAATGCGTTTGCTCATGAAGAACTTACACTCCAGACCCAGCTGATGGCTGTAAACTGCTTGTCCAGGTCCATCATGAAGACACAGAAGAACACGATAGCAAAGCACATCTCGCAGACGGCAGGAACAGTGTAGCCGCCATACCAGGACGAAGCATAGCAGATAAGGATTATGAGACTGAGAACCTGTGAAAACAGGCAAAAAAACAAAAAGAAAGCTCCTCAGTGAGACAGTGATTTAAAATTTAACCTTCTTCAAGTGTCTGGAACAAGCAGACAGATTTACAGTAATGGGCCGTTCCCTCAGCAATTTTCCGTTATGTAGAAAAAAAGGGCAAACGTAATCACACATCCAAACAAATCCCACCAAGAATCTGCTGCATAAAAACTAAAAGACGACCTATAATCGCTGCGACATTAAATATTTTGTGTAAATATCAACCTTTAAAAGAAAGAAACATCTGGGTATATCTGACTGCACTGAAAACCCCCCACAATATCTTATCAGGTATTTTTGCTCTAGTTTCTACTGAAAATGTTAGTACACTTCAAATAAAAGAGCTAATTTACAAGTAACTTTTCAACAAGATATGATCTTATTTTAAATCAGTAATTCCTTAATTTCCTTAATGTTGATGAAAAAGTACTCGTCCCACTGGGAGATTAAATTTCACTAGGAGATAATCTGCCAGTTGATTATATAAATTATTATATTTAGCTAAATATTATTGCTGATGGGGCACAAGCAGGCCTTCTGACATACAGATAAAAAAATAGAAAAAAATATATATATTTTTTGAAAAACAAAAAGAAAAAAACCCTCAAAAAGGGCATTAGGGGCATCAAGGATAAAAGGGGCAGGAGCTCAAGCCCCTGGTGCGAGAGAAAGATCCATGAACAAAATGGCTGCTGTCGGGATGGACTCATATGAGACCGAGAAGGAAAATGTGGACAAGCTGCCTCCGATCTCATTTTGTGATATAGTTCACTACTTGGTGAACAAGAAGAGTGTTTACATCATGGAGGAGCTTCGCCTGAAATCTATGGACGTATTCAATCAATGTTTAAACGGATTTGTAAAGGACGTACGAGCTCTTTAATAACAAGGTTCCGGTTCTGGCAGAGTAAGCACACATAGGCTACATGTCCGTCTCAGCTAGCATATAAGCATTAGCTAAGCTAATTTTGCTAGTTCGGCAGTAAGTGCTACAGTAAATATCCCTGTAGAAGTGATATTTATTTTGGTATTACACAGAGGTGGGTAGAGTACTCAAAAATTGTAATCGAGTAATAGTTGTAATACTTACATAGTTCATAAGTTAGGAACGAAGCGAGAGCTGTAGCATGGGGGCTGTTTGTTGTTGTCATAGCAACTGGCTGCTAAAATGGCTGACAGTTACAAAGTTCACGGAGGTGTGACGGTGCATGAGAACTAAGTATTGCCAAAAAACGGGTGGATGTTTTTTAAATGCTTGGATTGTTTTTAGAAGCAGCCCCAAAGGGAAGTATAAAAACATGAAAAATGTAAACTCATGTTATTGAAGGATCAGTAAGTAGAGTTTAATGCCATTTAGAGGTAAAATTGCAGACTACAACAATAAAATGTCTTCAGCCCTCCAGCTATGACTAAATGTTTTTCTCTAAATTTCTTTTTCCAATTTATCAGAATAATCAATATAATAATCAATTAGTAAAATAATTAGTCGCCATCTTAAAGGAGAGTATTTTAGCTTTCCTTTCATGCATCGCCTCAGTATCTTTAGTGTCATAAAACATGAACTACTTTGGTAACAGCTGTTTGGAAAAATATAAATACAGGCACAAACCCATCAAAGTAACAATGCTGATCAGAAATGGAGCACAAATTACATCTACGCCAACAATTTTTTTTATTAGAATTTTGTATTTTAAGTTTTGTGAACAATTTTATATAGATCAGGTTCACTACAGAGAATTTTTAAAATGTCTCCGTAGCGTACCGGTTTGTTGAGTCTCCAAACTGCTCAGATCACCATGCAAATCCTCATTTTAAAACCTCAAATTTGAACTGGACACTTTTCTGTTATCACTTTTCTCTTGGATGGACATTGTTTTAGTTACTGATGCCAAAGTTTGGCGTTTCAAAACACAATATCTGTGTTTTTTTCAGGCTTCATTTTAGCTTTTGGAAATAAATACAACTGTTATGAGCTACAAGTCTAAACAGACCTGGAAATGAAATGAATATACCCTTTAATAGTGATGTTATTAACGTTAAGGTTCAGATCTTCCATTCCAGCTTATCTCTGCAGATTCAAACATGATGAAGAAACATGTGACTCCCTTGCAGTGGGTGTCTGACTTGCACACTCACTGCAAGTCACACACATTAACTTGCACATTAACCTGCAAATGTAAACATGTTCCTACACAATCACCATGACTATGACAGGCAGAGAAGTCATTCCATATGAAATAAACGATGATTAGAGCTTCACATTTCCCAGTTTCACATCAGTATTCCCAGCAATTGATGCTATGAGGCCCATTTCCGTCCAAACTGAAACTCCCATAGTTAGCAGTAAAATATTCTCCTTCCTGTTTTTCTCCTGGGGGATTGAGGGAGCAGTAAATGTTTTCTAAACTATTTCAGAAATCCTGCCTGATGGAGGATTTCTCTGCCTGATGTCAATCCTTGAATGGAGCGGCAGCCGAGATCCGGGTTAAAAGCTTCGTGGATTCCTTGTTCCCGGGCCTAATCTTCACACCAGTCTGGAATTTCCATTACTATCTCATGAAAAAACAACAAAACAGAACAAAAAAACCGGAGGGTAACTTTTACAGTGGGTGGAGCTCAGAGAGGCCGTCTTTAAAATGAGCTTGTTCCATTTGGGACAGCAGATCCTTTTTCCAGTGAGGCACAGACTGCTTTAGGTGCTAGCTAACAGTAGAAGTTATTTTCTACTGTAAATAACTTCAGTCATTTTCTAGTAAACCAATATTAAAATGGCCTAAGGCAGGGGTCGGCAACCAATGGCTCCGGAGCCACGTGTGGCTCTTTCATCCTTCTGTTGTGGCTCCCAGTTACTTTGGGAAATAGAATATTTTATTAAAATTAAATCATTAAAAAATTATAAATACCTTTGCAGAACACATAATTAAACACAACAAAAGACATTTTATTTTACGAATTATTCTTGGTTTTGTTTTTGGTTAAAATATCTTAGTACACTTGAAATAAGTCAAAACTAACTTGAAGTAACTTTTCAGCTAAATATAGGAGCTTGTTTTAAGTCGATAAATCTTTAATATAGATTTAAAAAGTACTAGTTCCAGATGACCATGGAAAATGTCTTGTTACATGTGAAATAATCTGACAGTAGAACCAATACAATATAAACGAGTTATTGACTCAAATCGACCTCCTATATCTTACCAGTCTGCTAAGACATTTACAGTAGAAACTAAACCAAAACTACTTTATAACAAATTGTGTTTTTGCAGTGTACAGTTCCAACATTTTGCTATTATTTGACCCTTTGAAGAATCTGGATTAATGTAATGAGCTACAACAATATTTAATTTCCCTTTGGGATTAATAAAGTACTTTCGAACTGAATTTTCCTTGAGGCCTCAGTATTTAGCTCTTTAGTGTGAAATGTGCCTGTAACAGGTGGAAACCCGTCATTCCTGTCCCTCAGCCTTCAACTCCCCCACAAACCACATGCATTCCTAAACCCTAACTTCCGTCATTCACATCAATATGATCTGCTTCTCCATCAGCCTGAAAATCAGTACCAACATTAACTCATAATAACCCATTAAATATTAATTGGTTGCATCAGCCACACGTGATTTGTAAAAACGCAGCACAGCCAGCTTTATGAGCTCAAGAGTCACTTTGTTTCCACTGTAAACTCACTATTTCTGCAGCGAGGATGGTGCCTTTCGGGGTCCGCACGTAACTTTGCAGCTTCTGCACGACACTCGCAGAGGAGCTCTCGGTTATATCAGCTGCCATCCTGGGAGAAAAGGTAACGTAGAGGCCTTGAAGTAGCTTCCCTTTAGTAAAAGAGCGAGTTTGGATGAGCAAAAGTTTTCCTTAGGTGAGATATTTCAGGAAAGAAGCAGTTCCCCCAGTGTGGTTGAGTGCAGCTTTCGTGTAAGCAGGTGGAGAGAAGAAAGCAGTCTGGTGAAAAAGTCTCTGAGAAATAAACTGAGTGTTAGAGCAGGGCGGGGCCAGCGGACTGTATGCAGGGGCGTTGGTGTTTCCCCTGGGTATGGAGCTCCGCTCATGGCAACATGCTACCACATTGTGTTAGAGCCAGATTATGCAGCCTGGTGACATGGGAGAAAGAAAAATTAAAAACTGTGGACACAAGTTGTTTTTTTTCTTCTTCTATGTCACTAGATGTGATTAGTACTGAAGAGGATATTTAAAAATAATAATTCTGACCTGTTTTTCCTCACAGTTTTTATTTTTTTCCCTCAAAATTTTTACTTTGATCTTAGAATTATGATTTTTATTCTGAATTGTAACTTTTTCTGCAAAATTATTTACTTTAATGTCAGAAGTCTGTTTTTCTCAACATTTTTACTTTTTTAAAATCAGAATTCTGACTTTAATCTCAGAATTCCTTTTTCTCAAAGTTCTACTTTTTCTTAGAATTCTAACATTTTTATTAGAATTTTGACTTTTTTCTCAGAATTCTGACTTTTTCTCAGAATTTTGAATTTTTTTCTCAGAATTTTGAATTTTTTCTCAGCATTTTTGACTTTTTTCAGAATTCTGGCTTTAATTTCAGAATTCCTTTCTTCTCAAAATTCTTTTTTTTCCCCCTTCTGAATTCTGACTTCATCTTTCTGAGACCAAAAGTTTCAGGTAAGAATTCTGAGTTTAAAATCAAAATTCCCAGGAAAAGGAAAAAAGTCAGCGATGATGTCTTGACAAAAGTCAACACATCAACACACAATTCATAAAAAATGTTTGCGATGCTGTGAGCTCTAGCAGAGCTCTGCACATCGTCAAAAAAAAACAAACCATCATCCTCCAACCTTCCTGTCATCTTCTTTGACGTTTCCGCCAGTAGATTTATTTTTGTAAATTTGATTTGCACAATTCCATGGTTAATGGAAATACAGCTGCAGTCAGACTCAGGGCTGAAATGGATCCAGTTCTAAGCCAAATATACCAAAGGTAGTCAACATGAATGGGGATTACGCTACAGTGTACAGATAGTTTGAAAAGTCAAAAAGAAGAGTTGCAAAGCCTTTTTGGCATTGAGACAACAAAATATAACCAATGATACAAGTAAAAAAGATTCTGGGGCCTAACAATGTTTTAGTAAATACTAAAAGTACGATTGACAACACAGTGCCTATTGTTTTGAACAAATACAGACAAAAAGTGTCTGTCAGGAACTTCCCCTTTTAAAACAGCATAAGCCAGAATAAAACCAGAAACAGAAAGTGTGTTTCGTTTCAGTGCAATTCAAATCAGCGTTTAGGTGCAGAAATGCTTCGCTGGTTCAGTATGTTTATTTTCAATAAGAGGAAATTTCTCTGCTGGAGGCAAATAAGACTGAGCTGATTTTTAATTCATTCATTTTTATCCGTTTGTGCTTATAGTTCATAGGTAAAAGCATGAAATCCACAGCATTTAAACTGGTCAAAAGGTCATAATTGTGTGAATTTATCTAGATTGATGACAGCTGTGTTGAAAAACAAAACATGTGATCTAACTAAAAAAAACTTTCGTAGAAAGAAGAAGTCTTACTTTAACATAAGTTAATCTGGTGCATTTTTGGTTAAAATATGTTTGTCCTTCATCCAGTAAAGTTAGGTAGAGATTGTACTTGAGTAAGAGCAGCGATACTTCATACTCAGAAAGAAAAAGGAAGCAAATTAACTCATAAAAGTCCAATTTCTCCTAAAAGTTACTTGATAAATGCAACAGAGTAAATTTAATTAACTACTACTTACATCTGCATCTGTGTTTTATCCAATAATCACCTCTAAATTTTGTAATCTGAAAAGCTTAATGCACACATCTTTTTATAATTGTTTTAGCTAAATTGGTATAAGAAAAGTTGTTCTTCCCATTTAAATAAAAATCACCTACATAATAGATGTAAACATCAAAATTTGTAATGTAGGTTGTGTGTGTGTTTGTATTGGTCACAGTTTAATGTGCACTACATAGTGAATATATGCTAGATATATGAATTAAAAAAAGATTTTAAAAAAAAGAAAAAAGAACATGCTCAGTTTGGATTTTATCAGCTTTACAAATGTGCTTAAAACTTTGTCAATATTCCACTAAAGTCGAAATTATAAGTTTACCACTGTGGAGTTTCCATTAAATAAGAAACATAATTAAAATCACATGTGAATACGTTTGTTCACTCGAAAAGTCCTTAAAAAACATGCGGTTCACGATTCTCCAACAACTTCCTGTCAGGTTTGTTCTGCTCTCCGATATGTATAGTTAGTAAAATCTTGAGGCTACAAAGAATCATGCGTGAGACATCTCCATCTTAGCAGGTACTCTTTTATTCTGCTCTGCCGCCAAACCCAATACAGCACAAAAGTTCCTATCCAGCTTCAGTTATTACAACTAAAAACCAGCGATCAGGCCCGAAACCTGGGAGTAGTGATGGACTCTGACCTGAACCTCCAGAGCCACATAAAGAAAGTTACAAAGTCGGCCATCTATCACCTGAAGAACATTTCCAGAATTAAAGGACTAATGTCTCAGCCAGGTCCAGAGAAACTCATCCATGCGTTTATCTTCAGTCGCATTGATTATTGCAACAGCCTCTTCATAGGTCTGTCCAACAAATCAATCAAACAGCTGCATCTACTCATGGGAGCGGATGTTTTTCTCTCATGACATATTTATTCAGTTCTGTGAGATCAATGCATATCCTCACCTTGCCCGAGCTCTTGGGAACAACCACCATAGGTGCACACCAGTCTGTTGGTGATGACCCCTTCCTGCTGCATACAGTTGAGCTCCTCTTTAACCTTAGGCAGTAGGGGGAGGGATATCCGCCTTGGCGTTGAGAGGGAGAAAGGTTGCGCATCTGGTGACAGAACAATGTTATACTCGCCCTCCATCAGTCCTAGTCCTGTGAAATGTTTAGGAAACTCCTACTTCACAGCATCAATCAGTCCAAACCTATTTGGTTTACCCTGGCAACCAATTTTAATGCCATTGCAGCACGTCCACTCAGCAATGATGTATATAAATTATTCACAACATAAATGTCCTCCTCAGTGCTAACACTGTCTTTGCTGAGTGTTGCTGTAAACATGCCTTTCATTGGACTCACCTGTCTCCTGTTGGCGCTGGTTGAGTTTCGCCCGCTCAAATAAAACGGTCCGGCGGGCTACGTAGTGAGCAACCAGCCGTACCTCAACAGTCTCTCGCTTCTTGCAGAGTTAGATGCAGGGAAACCAGTATATCTTCTGCCTCGTCCCCCGTGATATACATCAGCGTATTTACTTGGTTTTCGTCCGCTTGTGTCTCCAAACCAGACGCGATACGAAACCTCTCGAAGCGCTTTATCCATTTCGGCTCTGAACGTGAACGTTTCTGGCGGGGAGACTTGAAGCTGGTTCATGACTTTGTCGTTCTTATTTTTTATTTTAGCCGTCAGTTCTCACTTGTTCTCTTTCTCTCTTCGCTAAGTAGTTCTGACACCATGTTCTGCTCTCCGATATGTATATTTAATAAAATCTTGAGGCTACACAGAAGCAGCGTGAGACATCTCCATCTTAGCAGGTACTAGTGATGTGTCGGTCGCGAACGATCCGGCTCTCAGAGCCGGCTCTTTGAAGTGAACGATTGGAACCGGCTCCACAATGGGAGCCGTTTTAGGATCCTATTTGGGAGCCGGGTTTTTTTCTACAGTATATCGCTGTCTCTCCGCCTCCCTGTCGTTGTGCTTGTGCTCTGCAAGTGCCAGAGCCGATAGTTTTTCCCCACATCGTGTTTTTTTTGTCCTGCGGTGCCTCGCTGTCTCTCCCCCGCTTTCTCCCTCTCCTTGCACGTTTTGCTCTTCTGCTAGTGCCAGAGCCGATAGTTTTTCCCCACATCGTGTTTTTTTTGTCCTGCGGTGCCTCGCTGTCTCTCCCCTCCTTCTCCCTCTCCTTCTGCGTTTTGCTCTTCTGCTAGTGCTAGAGCGGAGAGTTTTTTTCCCTCGGTCGGTCCACTGCCCTCATGTCAAGCGTGTGCTCCACACATCTGACCAATCACACATAGTTTCAATTAATAATGTGGCGGGAAAACACTGAAAAAAAAGTTTATCTCCACTTTTTTTGTGGAAACAGCAGGCAATTGGCCAAGCTGTATAGCGTTCGTCGGCAGGTGTTTATGTACAAACACTCACTCAGCGGTCAAGAAGCACAGAAAGAAGGGGAGTCAGTGTGAGAACTGAATAGGTGAAAATCAATGAGTGACATAAAACGGAGCAAGATTTGGACTCATTTTAATGCTACATCAAGCTCCAGGGCAGAGTGCAGACTGTGCAAAGTCAGCATTTCCTATCGTGCAGGCTCGACAAACAACCTGCACAGGCACATGCGGACATCACACGCATCGGTATTGCTATAGCATTGTTATGCGGCATTTTTACTCATCATAAGTGCTTAACAATGTCAATAATGAAACAAAATATTATAAAATTGGGTTTAAGCTATTAATTAATTAATAATGTCAAAAATATATATGGGGAGCCGAAAGAGCCGGCTCTCCACAGTAAGAAGAGCCATTAGAGCCGCATCTCGAAAAGGAGCCGAAAATCCCATCACTAGCAGGTACTCCTTTATTCTGCTCCGCCCCCAAACACCATAGCCTGATACTACAATCTTCTTCTTCTTGGCTTGCGCCATAACAACATCCGGTTGTTAATGACGTGACTCGCGAGATGCGGAAGAACTTTTTCTATTGCAGTTTTGTGAAATAAACCAGTTTCGATACGGCCAAAAAAGCCCATCATCGACTAAAGAGAGTTTTTATTTAAAATTGGTGTTTTTCATTAAGCAAATTTATTTTTGAAATGTTAAATTGCGCAGTTATATGGCAGTTATATCTGCGCTACTAGGGGCGGATCTACACGGGAGGTATTCACATTAAACATTTTTTTTACATCAAATAAGTGGAAATAAAAACGTCTCAACAGTCATCCAGAGACAATAAACACAATTAATTCTTCAACAGAATAATTTCAAGTTTATTTCATTTAGTTTCACATGAATCCCATATAATAAGAATACGGCAAAACTTTGGAGTCTTGAATATTTTTTTCTGACTTATCATCATCATAAATACTAATATGAATACATCATACACAATAAAACACAGCACTATTCGAGGGCTTGGAGAGTATCACAAGACATCATTCACCACTAACGACAGACTATATTTCATTTCAGCATATTTATAAGAGCTACAGTGGAAGAGAAAGAAAGACAGAAAGGAAGAGAAAGCAAGTAGCTTCTAGATTGCCTGGATCTAAGAACCCTGATTTAAAAATAAAAAAAAGGAGAGAGAGAGAACAAGATTTTATAATGACTAAAGATGCACTGGAGTTGAACTACGGCTGTTTCTGTTGAGAGCTGTGGAAGCTAAATACCAATAAAACACATCTGCTATGGTTTGGCAAACATGCTGCTTGGAGAGCCGTACGGAGGATGGGCAGCCGTACAGGTGTGTTTGCATCTGGATACAAGCAATTATTGCAGCACTTTGTGCTTTCAGTAGATTATGGCACAGCTGCTGTAATAATCAGTGTTGTGTACCAAACATCGGGTTCGCTGTGTCGTCTAGCTTTGTTTGTCTGCCTCTAACGTAGGATTATTGATGGAATGTCGGAGTAGGATGCATGCACTAAACCGGATTTCCAATCGGAAGAGGAGGAGAGTCGAGGGCGGGACGAAGACGGCGTGTTGTGTGGCACGACTAGGATTTTTAGAGATCTAATAAACCTTCGTTTACATTTTATTCTGTGTTGAAGTGATTAAAGTGTGACAAAAACACCATAAAAAAAAACAAAACAAACACACGCAACTCTGTCTTAGGACTTTCTGAATCACAAAGAAGGCGATCGAGAAAAGGACAAGATTTTTTTTCTATTTTTGACAAAAGGAAATAAATGCCATCCAAACAAATACACAGAAACTCTTACTACACCATCTCATTTCACAATTTCCATACTGACAACACAGCAAATATGAGACGCCAAAGGTAATTTTCTTCTCCGTATGCACTTGTGATTTGCAGATGTCGGGATTAACAATAATCAGTGCACAACCAGAACGCATCCACTTGTGATATTAGATGGCTGAAAAATATTTAAAAACCTACTTTCATCACTAAGATTACCACTGTCACTCACTTCTCTATAGATAGATATCTTCGTTTTTAGTCATTATTTGCAGCCTTTGCCCAGATTTTTATTTTTTAAATGATTAATTTAAAGCAAATGTTCAGATTTATATGTGACTGTGAATCCGGTCAGTAAAGATTTAAACTATGAGAGCTCCTAAACAGAACCAAAATAAATGCAATTGAATAACTCTGTGCTCAACATTTGTTGTATAACAACTAATATAGAGTGCACAATTATTCAACTGTGTACGTATAATCATATATATATTTATATATCAGCAAGTCAATATTTACACAGCACAGACAAATACATTCTCTCAAGTTGAATATAACTACAATTTTTTTCCCCCCTCATAAATTTTCTTCGTCACAACAAGGTTTCCCTTACGAATGTTTTGGTATTTGTGTTCAAGTTTTTCTCGTATACCCAAACAGACAATCCTCTGTTGTCTTTTATAGTTAAATACATCACGAGAATAATCATCATTGTTACAGCAAACAGAAGAAATCCATTCCCACCCACCCCAGAACCGACCCGCCCGTCCCCTCCCCATATGGTAGGAGTGCGGCCTCCCCTCCCGCCGCCTGCCGACTCACAGACACACAGACAGACACACAGAGGCGTGTGGAGACGCAGGTGGTGGTCGAGAAACGCTCCAACAATGACCAGATCGCCCTGAGGAGGAAAGAAAAGAAACAGGATGCATCAATCAATCAATCTATCAATCAATCAAGTTTATCTGTACAGCAAATTTCAGCAAAAAGGGTTTTCAAAGATGCTTTACATCGCGGGTGTCCAAAGTGAGGCACGTGGGCCATTTGTGACCCTGCGATTCATTTTGTGGGGCCCCTTACTGCAAATCAAGAATGGCACAAATTTGGCCATGAAACAGTTTTTGTAATTTTTTTAGGATGAGATTTTCAGTGACAAGTTTATATCTTCTTAAACGGAAAATATTAAGCACAACACAAAGAATTCATTATTATTATTATTATTATTATTATTATGTTGTTGTTGTTAGTTGTGCCACAAACATCCATCATGTTTTTACTCAAAAACAGATTCTGATTCACATGCATCCATTACATTTTTTCAGACGTTAACTCGGAGGAGATCAATCTTTTCACAGATTGTTTGACTACACACTGACAGTTTTAACAATTATGAAAAAAATATGTATTATAAAAGAGGAATTTGAGACATTTCAGCAGAATTGAGTAGTAGCAGGTTACATTTACTTGAGTAACTTTTTTGAAAAAAAATACTTTTAGGAGTATTTTACTGCACTGTACTTCTTCCTCTTATTTGAGTAATTTTATTATAAATTATTTCTACTTCTACTTGAGTAAAATTTCAGAATTTTCTCCCCACTGAAGGAAAAACAAGTTTTAACCAGAAATCCACCAGACAGACACACACCTGCAGTTTTTGTTAAAGTTTCATATTGGAAAAAAAAACTGATTTGGATACATTTACTTTTGCCTGATTTTGTTATTTTTTGTTATTAGTTATATCAATTATTGTCATTTTGGTCCTTAAAACACCAAAATTTCCACTTAACTTTATAATTTGGTCTGTCTGATTATGTAATTTTTAAATATTAAATGATTGATAATTTCGTCAGTTACTCAGTACTTGACTTTTACCAAATACTTTTTTTCTTTACTTGAGTAAAAATATATTGAAGTAGTGCTACTCCAACTTAAGTACAATTTTTGGATATTCTACTCACCTGTGTATTTTAGTTACATTAATTTAAGACTTTCTAGGGATGCGTGTGGATATCCTGTAATGACTGGTGAACTCACCATCCTGCAGCTGTTTTGGCTGAGGAGGTTTACATCTGGTTGGAGTAGGAGGTGGGCTGCTGATCGTAGCCCTGGTTGTAGCCGCCGTCTTCGTTGTAGCCTCCTTGTTGGCCATACTCGGGCTGGTATCCGCCCTGGGTGCCGGCATACGGGTCCTGCTGTCCGTAGCCTCCCTGGGCGAAGGAATCGGGGGCGGGCTGCTTCTCTTGCGATGGGACGTACGCTCCCGCAAACGCAGCCATCCAGCCGGTCTCTTTGAAGACGAACCACAGGTTTCCCAGCCATAGGATCAGATTGATGAAACCAAAAGCCTGGATGGAGACCAATGTTCATCGTTAGCGTGGATAATCTCACAATGGTTCTTTATGCAGCTCAGAATCGGAAACCCACCACAGAGGTGTTGAGCCCGGAGACTTTGGGGTCGTAGACCTCTTTGCAGAGGTTTTCCCGATCGTCGCAGGCCCGGATGAGAGTGATCACCCTCTCTGGATCAGTGGCTGTCTTCACGTCTGACAGGCCTTTAGCCCAAGCACATGATGAGACCAGCCACATAAAGGCAAACACTGCCGTCACAACAAAGTCCTAGAACCAGAAACACAATCAAATCCATTTTTGAAACCAACAACATCATGATATCAGGAAAGCATGTCACTGTAATTCCATCACTAAATCATCCTGCCACGATTTTGTGATTTTTTTGCTAAATCAATGATTTTGTTTGGCTCCTTTAGGAATATTTGCAAAATTTTTTCTTCATTAAACTCCTTCTGAAATGTACATATTGAGGAAAAATCAACAATCAGACAAGTTGGATGCGCAAATATTTTTATTCCTGAGGTTATTTTAACATCTGTTAGTCTGATTGGGGACTAAAGTTGCAACATTTGTTACATTTTCAGCCGCTGTGGTTCACATTCACACCGCACTGTGTCAAATGAAACAAACTAATAGAAAAACCTGTTCCCCTCCTCGCCTGTGGTGGCGCTGCAGCAGAAACTACTGCAGGAAACGACACAAAAATCTCTGAAGGCGACATGAGCAAAACTTCCTTCTTCACAAAATATAAACAAAAATGAACAGCAGATTTTTGTGGCTGTAGGATTTCTGTTATGATGTTGGTAAACGACTGTATCCCATTTCTCCAGCTAGCGCTAGACTCTCATGTTTGTTTTGGTTCTATTTACCCAGAATTCCCTGCGCTAAAGTGCGCTTCCTGCTTTTTGGAGCAGTTTCTGGTCCGCTTGGCGTTCACTTATGTATTCAGAATGTGCCAGAGTTCACTTCAGCCAAACCAGATTTAGTTTTTTTGGTCTCATTCAGAGTTCGATTGTGCGTTCACACTTCCCCAAACGAACCAGACTTTCTATAAAAACGCACCAGAGTTCGATTAAAGCGGACTAAACACTGCTTAAAGAATCTGAGTAGCTTGAGTTGGGTTTCTTGCTGCATCAATTATAAATTGTAACTTAACATCAAGTAAGGTTGACCCAGCAGAATAGCAGAAGTAAAAAGAAAGAAATACTGCCACCTGCAGGTAGGAGTTAGCATCACTCTCACCCATTGCTTTTGACCATTTTTGTGGAAAATTTGCAATAAACCCACAGCTATGTTTAGTCTGAAAAAATGCGTTGATCTGTTGATTTTGTCTGAATTTCCGCAATAATTAAATCCGGAAAACTAGAGGAACTGCTAAATGTCGAATGTAAATATTGATAAAAATTAATCCAAGTTTTAACTACTCTTTTCTTTTCAAGGTGCTTAAGAAGAAGCACGTTTTTCTGATGCTAAAGGCTTCTTTTGGATGACATTCTTTCTATTGCCAAGGTGGCAGAAACAGAAATAAACTGTCGATTTTACATTCTATGTAAGTTTTAACACTTAATATTAAAATATGTTATTTTGCATGGAAAATATTCAAATTTTGTATGCATGGCTCCTAAAATACAAAATGTAAACCTACCAAGCAGTTGTATGAAATTATAATATTGCTATTTGATATTTTGTGCAGGTCAAGCTGAAAAATGTAAATAAAAGAACTCACAATCCGGGCCCCCTTGTTGTTTTCGCGGTACTTCTCCAGAACGAAACAGTAGGCGGCGAAGGCTGCCATGGAGTAGAGGAAGGAGAAGACGGCGATGGTTACGAAGAACTCGGCTGAAGAGGAGTAGTCTCCGACCAGGAACTGGCGGTCCGGTTTCTCTCCCTCACAGGTGGGGGCGTCGAAGTAAACCTGATGGAGCCTGAAGACAACAACGCAAAAAACCCCACAAAAAGACAAGAAGAAGAGAGAGAAGAGCTGACATAAGGAGATAAAACAATGCTTCAAGAGAACAACATGTAAATCAAATCAAATGAATAAATTATTTTAACAACATTTGCCGTACCTGAAAGGATATTCAAATTCTACTTCTATTCCCAGGTTACTATATGATCGGTTTTTACACTCCACACTCATTTTGAACATGCCAGAGTAGCTGCCACATGTCGAGAAGGCAAAGATCGCGAAGATCTGGGGAAAATTAAAAACAAAAAACAGAAAAGCACAAGAAGAATTAGTTTGTTTTTCCAGATAATCTTTCAGGCTTCGCCCACAAACCGGAAAAAAGAAACACATTGGACTTTATTTTCCAGCGTGATGAGCAAGTTCAGCGATTTTGGTGAAGCCATATTCTTCCTCTTGTAAGGCAATAAACCTCTTACTCGACCAACTTGTTTACTTCTCTTACTTATATTTATAATACCTTGCAAAAGCATTAAAGTTTCTTAAAATTGTCCACATTTTTTCATGTTAAAACCACAAACTTCAAAGTGTTTCAGTGGGATTTGAAGACATAGACCAACAAATAATAATGCATAGCAATAATGGCCCAGATCTAAATAAAAATGAGAATCTGTGATAAAACTAAGAAATAAATGTTCACAGAGACTTTCTTTTCAATGTGACTGAACTTCAACTACTTTGAAAATATGTAGCAAATATTTCAGTTTCTGGTTGTGTGACGCTGCTAGAAATATATCCCAAAAGACTTGCAGCTATAGGCTCAGAAAATGTTGCTTCAACATTATGTAGCATGTTGACTTTTAAAACATTTATTTGTATTTAAAAAACCATTTTAATTGGATTTAAC
This sequence comes from Xiphophorus couchianus, assembly GCF_001444195.1. Classification (NCBI taxonomy): domain Eukaryota; kingdom Metazoa; phylum Chordata; class Actinopteri; order Cyprinodontiformes; family Poeciliidae; genus Xiphophorus; species Xiphophorus couchianus. The sequence goes on from NC_040251.1 coordinate 12,719,095, forward strand.
ACTTTATGTCCTATTTTCAAAATACATTGAAGTTTCTGACAAACATGACAAAAGTCATGCACTGCAAAAATAAAATCATACCATTTTTGGTCTACAGCTTTTTAGTGCAGAAATATCAGATAATTTGATATAACACAAAAATAATTTACAGTAACTTTTCAGCAAGATTTGGCAGCTTGTTTTTAATAATTAACTATTTAACTTTGATGAAAAAGTACCAGTTCTACTGGCAGATTATTTCATTTGTAACATGAAAAAATGGTCTTGCTATAAATGAAATAATCTGCCAGAGGAACTAGTACTTTTTCCATCAATATCAAGGAATTATTTACTTTAAAAAGCTCATATTTCTTTCTGAAACATTACTTGCAAGTTAGTTTTGTCTTATTTAAACTGTATGAAGATATTTGCACAAGAAACTAGACCAAAGATGCTTGATGTAAGTTCAAGGGGGTGTGAATACCTTTGCAGAACACATACTTATACACTACAAAAACAAATGTTTACCAATTGTTCTTGGTCTAGCTTTGGTGAAAATACCTTAGTACACTTGAAATAAGACAAAACTAACTTGCAAGTAACTTTTTATCAGACTATAGCTTGTTTTAAGTCAGTACTTACTTAATATTGATGAAAAAGTTCCAGTTCCACAGGCAGATTATGTAACATTTACATTGGAAAAATGTCTTGTTATAAGTGAAATAATCTGCTAGCAAAACTAGAACTTTGGAAAATCAATATTAAGGAATTATTGGCTTCAAACAAGTTCATATATGTCGCTGTTTTCTTTTATTATAATATTAATAATTGTTGCTTTTGGTTCCTGCCTGCAGCATCCCTCTGACCGGCCAGCATCCTCCAGTCCCTCTGAGCTGTTAATACATTCACACCAAGTGTAAATCAATGCGCCGTTGTTAACAGCCAACACAGCACAGACTGTCCCTGTTGCCATGGTTATTGGTGAAAATTTTAATTTCTGCATAGCTGTTGTTTTTTTTTTGTTGTTGCTTTTGTTATTTAATTCCCCGGTTATGTTCCTCCTGAAAGCTGTCCGTTGCTACAGCACGATCAGTCCCGTCCAATAGACGGTACGAACAGACGCACACTCTCTCACCTACAGCGGATTAGAGGAGCCGGACTATTTTTACCACACCCTCCCGGTTCTGCAGGCCAGATCCGATTGGAGGGACAATCCAGCTATTAATCTGGCTGAGGTGCTTCACCATCTGTCACCGGATACTCCACTACAAGCTAGGAAAACATCCTCAGTATCCGCGCTGCGTCTCCGAGCTAACACGCGACACGTCACTTCCTTCTTATCGCCATGGTAACGTCTGTTTTCCACAGGCGTCAATAACAATAATAATAACAATATTATCGGTAATCTTTTAGTTCATATGACCAGGAGGTTTGTTTCCTCAAGTTTTAGGTTTTTGGACGATGTTCAGTTTGGTAACATCGGGACCTTTTTTCCATCAATTCGATCCGTCGGTTTGAATAACTCGAAGTCAGCTCACCCAAGGCCGCCATCTTGTTTGACGAACGTTTTTTTACAGCTTCCGTGTATTTGGACTTTTAATTATATGACGGCCATTTTAGACAGAAAAATTAGTGAATTTCTGTTAAAATGAGTAAATAAATAAATAAATCAGAATTTTTTAATATTAATCAGAACAAACAGAGATTTATCATTTGAAAAGCTATAAACTTGAGCTTGAAAATCGGTTAGAAAAAAAACTCAGAAATTTTTAGATTAATCACAGAATTTTTCTAGAAAAAACAAGGAAACGTCTGATCTTGAAAAGCCAACAATTGGCTTGAAAAACTCAGAAATCTCGAGATTAATCTCAGACATTGACTAGAAAAATACTTGGGCATTTCCGAGGTTCAAAAGTTTAACATTTTGGACTTTTAAAAAATGTTTTGAGTTTGAATTTTTATGTTTTTGCACTAAGCAGAACATAGATCTTAAAATCATAATTGAATGTATTTTAATGTTTTATCCCTGTTAGAATAATGGAAACAGGACATTTATCCTTTTTCTACATTTAAAAAACTGAATTTCACACTTTGAGTAAAATATTTGCATCAATCTTATATGTAAATTGGCGGTAAAGACTGTTTTTAATGTTTTGGGTTTTCTTACCAACATGCAGATGAAGAATAGGGTGAAATATGGTTGTGGTTTAATTCAGTATTTACTGCAGGAGTCTGCTTGTAGTAAGCTATTCTAAAAATAAAAACTACACCTCTCAGTCAGTTTGATGTATCAATTTCATGAAACCTGGAGTCTTTACAATCCAGGTTTCAGTTTTCACAGATATCTTATTTCATTATTTCATCAACAGATCAGAGAATTTCACAAACAAGAAGCTGCATTATGGGGTTTGTTTGCTAATTTATTTTTTTCTAATTTCTTTACAAAAATGTACAAACTTCTGAAGCCTTGAGAAGTTTGAGAAGGTTTTTTTTTTTTTTACATTTTCACATTATAATAAACTTTAACATACTTCTGGGTGGTCATGGTAGATTTACACAAAGTACAGGATTTCTAAGGTTTTAAACATGAGATTAATACTATTACAATAAAATAAACATTTTTAGAGATTCTGGCCACAGATACTGAAAACCAACAATTTTGCTGTAAGCCCACCATTTATTTTCCTTTTGATAAGAATCCTGGCTTGTTATTAGAAACTGTTTTATTCCTGAAATTAAATCCCACTCAAAAGTCATCTGTTACATAATAGCTAAAATAATAAAAGAAAAGAAAATGATAGTGAAAACTTTCTTCAATTTTTGCTTCCAAATCTTAACAGTTTAAAACAAATGCATTGTGCTTGCAGATATCCAAATGTGGATGCAGGTAGGTTTTAAAAACAAGTGCTGATGTTTGCAAGAAACAAAGTCAGCATTCTGTATTTCTGTACTTGCATACATGCAGGACTGTGTTTCTGACAATTAGAGGAGGACTAGAGCCATGGTAATACATCATATATAGACAGACAGACAGACAGACAGACAGACAGACAGAGACAGACAGACAGAGACAGACAGACAGAGTTTGACACATGTGGCTTAAGTGGATGTCTTTGGAGTTAATTTTAATGTAATAAACAATTAAATGACAATTAATAACAAGTAGATTAATTGTTGCCTGCAGAATTCAAAATCTCTGACTTCATAAGGGATTTTATTTGTTATTTCATGGATGCTCCTTGTTGACTTAATTCCTATGAAAGAAGCAGGTGTACCACTAAACAAATAAAGCACCTCACACTTTTTTTTTTATTCCATCCTTTATATCCATTAAAACATTTTTATATAGGATATATATGCATATAGGAGATTATCAGAAAACAAGCCCTGGAGTAATAACCACATGAAGCATCTGTACAGAAAACACCTAATGAGCTGCAACACAATAAACACCTTCTATTACACATTACGGATTAACCCAGAGTGAATCAGGCTGTTACTTTGTGTTCTCGGCCTTTTAATGTTTGCTGAGAATGAGTCAGAGCTTGAATTTAAATTCAGACCAAACCCAACGCAGCAGAGGAGGGAAAAAAGGGCGTATTTGGCTAAATATGAGCCGCGTTTGGTAACTCTGTCTTCTAACAACCAACACACGTTTCTTAGGTTTCACCCAGCATTATATTAGACACAAACCGAGGAAAGTACAGAAGGTCAAAGGTGACGCAGTATCATATGCTACCAAAACACAAAATCTTACCAAGCATTTTTGTCTAGTTTCTACTTCAAATATCTTTGTTCATTTGAAATAAGACAAAACTAACATGCAAGAAACTTTTCTTCAGGATAGAGGAGCTTGTTTTAAGTAAATATTTCCTTAATATTGAAGAAAAAGTACCAGTTCCACTGGTAGATTATTTAACTTATAACATGGAAAAAATGTTTTGTTATTTGTGAAATAATCTGTCAATAGCACTACAACTTTTTCTTCTTTGCTTTATCGAAACAGTGTCTAATCAGGATATTATTGAAGAGATAAAAACAACAGATATCTTAAGAAATAAATCTTTTTGTTTTTAATTTAAAATACAAAATGTGGCCCTTAAATGCTCTCAGCTGTTTCCCAGCCAACAACCGCATTTAATTTTCCTGTAGGGTCAATAAAGTATTTTTGAATTTGAGTTTTGAAGAGAACTTGACAATTTTGGGCCTAATGGAGAAATTAAAAAACACAAAATCTTACCAAGTATTTTTGTTCTAGTTTCTCCTACAAATATCTTAGTACACTTGAAATAAGACTACGGTAACTGAAAAGTAACTTTTCCGCAAGATATAGACTATATTGTTTTAAGTAAATAACTCTTAAAATTGTTGAAAAAGTGTTAGTTCTATTGGAAGATAAATTAACTTATAACATGGGAATAATGTCTGGTTATGAGTTAAATAATCTGCTAATGGGACTAGTACATTTTTAAATCAATATTAAGGAATTATTGGACTTAAACAAGCTCCTATATCTTGCTACAAAGTTACTTGTAAGTTAGTTTTTTCTTATTTATCATGAACTAAGATATTTGTATCAGAAACCAGAACAAAAATACTTGGTAAGCTGCACAGATCTATTTCTTGCTGCTCTGCTTTCACTGGATTCAGTTCAAGAATCTGGATAAATATTACCGAGGTTTGGCTCCTCTTCCCCCTCCTAAAAATAAATTAAAAAATAAATAATAAATCCCTGTCTTGCTTGTGATACATGCCCATAATAATGCAGAAAGAGCAGGCGCTCTGGCAGCCCTTCCTCCAGCCTGACGCTGAGGCACGCAGACCCTCTCTGACAGATGATTCATGCATCGCCCTGGCCTCCAGAGCGAGGAAGCTGATTGGTTGGTTGGCTCGCAGTGACCCAGGGAGACAGTGATGAGGTGCTGGCACACTCACATAGCTCCAGGGAAGGACTACAGAGTCATGCAGCACACTCATGCCTCTGACTGCTGTGCTGCAAATCTACAGAGGCTGTAACAGCGCAGAGCTGTGTCAACACCGTAATGTTTTCATCTGTGGTATGGCTCCTCTCAGGCTTGGGCTCCTACTTCCTCCAAAATCATCAAACTACAGTAAAGGTGACCTGCTGTGCTTCCTTGAACAGGTTAGGATAGATCTATAGGTGATGCAAAACATGTTCATTACAGTTTTCTGCTGAAAATCATCATCAGATAATGAGATTTTAATCTGTTTGAGCTCCTTTCAGATTGAGCTGTTTTAGGGGCTCTGTCTCTTTAAATCCAAAAAAGCTGCAGCTGGCCACGCCCCCTAACTCAACGACGGGAAAATGGCTGCAAACAGATGCACAATTACATGACCATACATGTTTGAAAAGCAAAAGTGAAACCTCCTGCACAACCAAGAATGCAGCAAATACACAAAATCTTACAAAGTAATTTTTGGTTTAGGTTTTAGTGGAAATATCTTAGTTCTTTAAATAAAACAAACTAAACTTAAAGTAGCTTTTCAACAAGATACAGAGGCTTTTTAAAGTAAACATTTCATTAATGTTTTTGTTCTATTGTCAGATAAATTAACTTATAACATGGGAAAAATTTATTCTTAAAACAAAATAATCTGCCAATAGAACAAGAACTTTAAAAAAAAAAATCAATATTAAGGAATTATTGACTTAAAACAAGCTCCTATATGTTTCTGAAAAGTTACATGTAAGTTAGTTTGTTTTATGCGAAGTTTACTAAGATGCACTAAAAACTAAGCCAAAATTCCAGCAGCCGTTGTACAGCGCATACAGCAGTAAAACCAGCTGAACAAACGTGTTGGAGCTCAGGTTGGGTTGCTAGGTAACGGCGACTGCAGTGCACATCGAATGTGACTCAACAATCGGGAGGTTTTTGGTTTTCCAGGCACCAAAAATCATCTGGGTGATTTTTTTAAGTACTTTGGATGTTTTTAGATGCAGCTGAGACCCAAATGGATGTACAAAAATGTAGAAAATGTTAATTTTACATAATAGGTTCCCTTTAAGTAACAGGAAGTTTTTGAAACAGCTTATTTTCTACATAGATAAAACCCCCGTCAATCTATTGCCAAAAAAACAGTTGGGTTATGTTTTTCTTTTATTATTTGGACTGTTTAAAGAGGCAGTAGAAACTCAAATGGAAGAATAAAAACATACAAAACCTGAATTTTACATAACAGGTCACCTTTAAATTGCAGCTCATACTTAAAAAACCCAAGGTGACCTTCTTAGTTTATTAACTTGTTCCTGAAAACAAATTGACATTAGAGTGGGTGAAGTGTTCAAGCAGCTGTGGAGGTAAATGTGGGTCAGATAAACGTCTCTCCTCTTTCCTAAACTCTCCCAGCAGAAGCTAAAGCTAAACTGGAGCAGCTCCAATGTCAACCCTGCAGCATCGTCTCTGCTGCTGATGGAGGACAAACACTTTGGACGACATTATGTTTTATAACAGACAATAACTGCTTACCTAAACTAAAGAAGCTGCTCTTTATGTTTATTTTATATTTACTTTTCGTGTATGTTGAAATACATGATGCACAACTCTGAATAATTCAATCAACAGCTTTCAGTTTCCTTTTGGGATCAATAAAATATTTTTGAATTCGAATGTTTTGGCTGTCAGTAATGCAAAACTGCAATTTCTTAATTACAATGTTGATGTTAAGCTATTTAGTAATCAATTATTCTATATTACTCCTATGATTAAGGATTATTTTTTTATTTATTTCTTACCTTTGCACCCCTTTAATATCTCAAGATACAGAAGGCATTATAAATAAAATATATTATTATTATTGTTATGTTTCTTTTTTCAACTGTCACATTTTGCTGATTAAGCATTAAGCTCATTTTATACAATATTAGACATAAATAAAAACTACAAATAAACGAAAAATGCAACAGGAAGACTCAATTTTACATTTTGTAGATTTGTTTGAAAGAAGTATGCTTTTATAAGAAAATAGAAAAATAAGGTCAATATGTTGATTAATTTTGGATGAACTGATTAATAATTTGATAGCACATTTGAACCAGGCGAAGCTAAAACTTAGGTTCTTTTTAAACGCAAAATGTATATTTTAGTACAGTTTTGACCTAATTGGTGATTTGTATTCCTTTATTAAGTTGGTAAAATGTATTTAAACATCTGTTCAAGGCAGCAGATAAAAAGCGTTGAAGTATCTTTGGAGGAAGATTAAACTGTGATTTTATCCCTCAGTGGAACGGGACTGTGTTAGTGTAACAGTGACACACATTCCTGCTGGAGTCTTCTGCAGAAAATCATCAAAACACGACAGACTCTTCACAAACCCATCGGAGAAAAAGAGAAAAGAGGAAAACCCCAGAAAGTGAAGGTTCAAACGCAGTGCAGAGCCATTAACTTTCTACACATTTCACGTTTGGCTCGAGGCGTCGCGCAGATTCTTCCTCTGTGTTACAAACCGCTCTATAAATAGTAAAGACGCGCCAGGAAATGGGATGGTGACCTGAATCTGTACAGCTGACCTTTCCTCATCTGTGATTGGCCGGTCAGAAACTAAAAAAATCACAATATTTTCCAGCTCACATCCAATTACCAATTAACACTCTTCAGTGTAAACGTTGCTAATGAGCTAAGACTCATGGTTGACCTCTTTTAGTCTCAATGAGGCGGTTAAGACTAACTCCTGTTGGCTGTTCTTTAGTGAAATTTATTAAACTTTAACAAAGTTGTTCTGTTTTATTCTTGTGAAGAGTTTAATTCTGTATAGATTAAAAAAGTTTTGGAAAATCTTCAGTGAACAGGCACATAGAAACAGTAATTGCGCTAATTTGTATTTTTAGTTGCTGAGAATAGTTTAAAAAGTCAACTCTGTGGTCATTTTGTTTTTGAAATTGTTAATAAAATCCACTTTAACTGCGGAGCTGTGTAACATAGACTGCTCTCTCTCTCGCTCACAAGCTGCAATCACAAAACAGATCTTATCATTTTCAGGTACCTAAATTAATTGGTTAAAAAACTATTTAAAAATATTTACTTGATGTAGCAAAAAATGTCTAAACCAAGGCTGCTCAAACTTGGGTCCGGGGGCCATTTGCGGCCCCTGGATGGATTTTGTGCGGCCCTGTCCAACTACAAAAAGTAAATAAATTAGGAAAACACTACAACAATTAAATCAATTAAAATCTACTTACAAAAACGTTAGATGCAACACAAAGTGATAATCAATTTTACGCTTTCTAGTTTCCTTCTGTTGTGATTTACTCTAATCTGCTTTTTGCTGTAAAACTTGTTTAAGTGTTTTTAAATAAAGACTGACCCATATTTATTTTGTTGTGACCAAACATGATTTTGTTACAGTTTTTTAAATAAAAACATCTTGACCAAGTTTTGTTTCATTCACATTCTGTAGAAGATTAAGTTCATTTCTGATTAAATTATTGTTTTATGACAATATATTACAAAACTGTTACATTTTGGAGAGAAAACAATGGATTGTATTTGGTCAGTGAATATATATTATACATTGATGAATGAATTGTGTTTTGGAAACATTAATGGATCTAATTAAGTTAAAATATAATACTTCAGTTGAACTAGATAACATTTATATTCAATTAGGGATAATGTTTAACTTACACTGTCTCAGAAAAAAAATATTTTTTGAATGAAAAACTTGTTCAAACTTTAATTGAGTTTATCTAACGTGTCATTTTTATGAGTGTGTGTCATTATTCTGGTCATAATATAAACAACTGATGATCATTCATGACAAAAAGCCTTATGAAGTCAAAAGCTGACAGTAAATTTGGGCTTTTTCCTCTTAAATATGAAGCAGGAAATAAAATATGATATGTAATATTTCTGTGTTTGTTAGTTTCGGGTTTTGATTATGCCTGGAGGATATTAGCTTTTATGTAAGAGCAGCTGATGAGATTGGAGAGCAGCAAACATATTTATAAAATATAATTATGTTTATTTTACTGTTAGCATTTCAGTGTGAAGAAAATTTCTGAATAATTTATTCAGAAAGAAGAAAATGGAGTTTGGGCTGAAGAAACACCAGATCTCAAATCGGTGCTTTTCTGTGTGTGAATATCATTGTTTATTTACAGGGAAACTATCAATAAACTATTTTGTTTATTGTGATGCTAAAGCAGAACCGGCCCAAGGAATATGCAAGTTAAGAGGCGACATCCCTAGAGGGCCCCCAACAGGACCAAGCTAGCAGAATAATATATATATATATATATATATTTAAAATAATGCCGAACAAACAAACTAAATGCTGTCAGACATGAAAAAACAATTTCTATATTATTTTTTACAGTTGTTACACAAATAGCAGGTAGATGTCAAACTTGTTAACTTGTTTACTGTAAATAATAAATTCTAATTCAGAATCATAATTCCTTCTATTGTTATTGTGCAAGAAAGAAAGCACAACAAAATCTAAAAAATAGCAACTCTGAAAGGCAAGTCAAAAATAAATATAATATTAAATCTCAATAAATCTAAAAAAAATATAGTAAAAGCACAAACACAACAGGAATGTTAAGGAAAGAAAATTATGTTTTATTCATTTTTTGTTTGCTAATCCTTTAAGGTTAAAATCAACAGCCATAAAAGCACCAGTATGATGCAAACTAATTACAAATTATGCTAGAAATGATAAAGAATCTGGTGTTGGCATGTTGGTATGGGGATAGGGGGTCTCCAATTGAAAATCTGCTAGTAGGGCCCGGGAAAAGCTTTGTCCGGCCCTGTGACAAACCGTCTGTTTATGATCTAAAGCAGTGGTTCTCAAACTTTTTTCAGTGATGTACCCCCTTAAAAATATATTTTTAGTCAAGTACCCCCTGACACGGGCAAAACATTTTTGGAATAAAAAAGAGGTACAGTGCTGTAAATACCCAGTAAATACTGAATATAAAATTCAGTGCATGAACACACATTTATATTTTATTGAACTTTTTACAAAATAATTTTTCCCAAGACTTATTATGAGGAGCCTACTGATTTTTTAAAGATATTTTGAAAAGCTTCACGTACCCCCTGCAGTACCTCCACGTACCCCCAGGGGTACACGTACCCCCATTTGAGAACCACTGATCTAAATGAATGAGGAAGAAAACTTACCCACTGTAGTACTTTTATAAATCCCAGTGGTTGCTTGACTACTGTGAACTGCCCTTGGGCCACCAGCTGTCAACATAGCAAACAACAGTAAGATGCAGCAGATTCTGTATAACATTTTTAAGCGCAAAGTTATAATGAAGACGCTTTTCTGGAGTAGTGAAAAACACATTAGCTGTCACATGTTTGTGACGTTATGAAATGCTGCGTGAGTGGAGTAGAGAAAGAGCTGCTGCCAGTATCACAATTAGACAAAGCTGATTAACTGGTTCTCTCCTCCTACCCAGCGGCAGCCATTTTTATTTATCTCTTTTACTTATTTATGAGGGGAAATCGTCTTAAATTTGGCGCAAGAAGAGAGTATTTGTGCGCAGGTGGCTGCGACGCCGCAGTCAGAAGGTGTGCATCAGTAAATGGCCGCACATCGAGCAGCTCTCTCTCTCTCTCTCTTTCTGAGGTTGTTTTGTTTTCTAGGCATCCTAATGAAACAGGTGACAAAATCTGCTCTCAGATCAGCCTGACAGCTCGATGAGCGCCTGGTTTTCCAGAGCAAACATGAAGGGCTTTATTTAAACCGCTCGGCTGTTTAGAGAGCTGCGGGAGACCTTCTTCCTCCTCCGCCTCCTCCTCCCCTATATGTTGGGCCTGTGTACTGCCCAGAAAATTAATCACAATACGCGTTTGTTATCTTAGCAACAGCGGCCTAATTGAAACAGGAGCAATCTGAATCAATTATCCGAGTCTCTCTAGAGAGATCGGTCAGTATCATCTCCTTCCTGAGCTAAATGTCCCTGCTGCGGCTCTCTGGACATCCTGCACAAGCGGGCCGCTCAGTCTGCAGCATCACTAGCTGAAAAAAATAAATAAATCCAACGAACAATGTCTACACAAGCTGGATTATTATTAATATTATCATTATTTATCAATACTGCTGAATAAATATTTAAAATCTAAATGCTTGTCAGGACTGCATCAAAATCTCCAACAAGAACGCAGCAAATCTGAATTATAAATATTAATATCCCACCGCGCGACGCGCTCTATGCATTAACATTAACTGAAGAGCAAATGTAAACAGGAACAGTAATAGAAATAGGAAGATAATTTCCTACCTGGTTCGCAACATCCATCTTGGCCGCTTACTCGCTGATAAGAGGATCAGAAGGGCGGAGGGAGGGAGGCGGCCCAGCCGGAACAGCTCGGATGGGGGGGAGACGCTCCGGAGGAACAGCCGGGCTGCATCACGAGCTGGGATTTACGAAGCAAGAGGAAGAGTTGACGCCGCATTGGCCTCGCCGTAGACGCCATACGTCAGCGCGTTCGCCATGTTGTGAGTGGCATGTTCTGCTTGGAGTTCGATACAAATAGACGCATTACCGTCTCTCAATTCCGACCTGTCAATTCTGATACATACAGAGTTGGGTAGTAACTAGTTACATTTACTCAATTACATTTTCTTGAGTAACTTTTTTTATTGTAGTGACTATTTGTCCAAAAACTCAAATTCAAAAATCAAAAAACTCAAGGCTCAAAAGTGATCAAAGCAAAGTGAATTAAACTCAAATAGTCACCTGATGCACCGTGGGTTCTGGTTTACGCACTTCAAAAAAGGGATCGAAAAGGTCAAAATGCAGCTCTTTTGTTAGTTTATTCCAATTTCCAGATAAAAACAAGTTACAGGCTTCACAGGATCCTACTAGTTTTCCTGTTCTGACTCCTGCACCTGTTCTCTCACTGATTGACTGATGACTGACTGACAACTGACATAACCGGGACTGACGGACATTGGCACTGACACTGACTGGTAAAAAAACCATATGACCGCCCACGTGCATAATGAGCTACCTAAGACCTACCCACTTATACCGTGAAACACCCACGTCCCAAACTGAAATTAATTAACTAATTAAGTGAATCACTAGCCAAAAACCTATTCTAAGTAACAAATTAAACAAAAATTCTAACTATAAATCAGCTAGAAAATAAGCAAAAAATACAAATAAACTAAATAATCTAAATTCTAAGATTTAACTGAAAATGGAGAAATAGCTCCTACACTTATAGCAGTATGTTTACTACTATGCTGTAATTTTATTATGAAGTATCGCTAACTTACTCAGGGGTGAAAAGTAGTTTTAAATTCTTGCCGGCGTTCTGACTACACCTGTTTACTTTCATCCCTGCTCTTACTGGAGTTGCATTTCTGGATTTTCTACCCACTGAATGAAAAACAAACATGTTTTATTTAACCAATAATTCACCAGACAAACCGATTGGTTCTTAAAGTTTCATAAGCTTAATATTGAAAGAAACTAATATTAATTTTTTTGGCCCTGATTTTGCTATTTTTTGTTCCTTATTGTCATTTTCATCCTTAAATTACCAAACTTTCCACTTTACTATATATTTTTGGTTTGTCTGATTATGTAATTTTTAAATATTAAATGATTAATAATTTGATCAGTTACTCGAGTAGACTTTTTACCAAATACTTTTCTACTCTTAGTGGAGTAATTACTTAGATATATTGTACTATTACTTGAGTAAATATATTGAGAATGTGCTACTCTTGTTAATGTGTAATCCTTACGAAACCCATTAAGCAAGATCACTCATTTACATCAGGGTCCAAGTTTAAGTGGAGCACAAAAAAACCCTGAAGGTTTTATATTGGTGTAATTTTGCTTATTACTTTCATTACTCGTTAACTCACATATTTTATTTTTATTTTCATTCATTTTTTTTTATATATATTTAGACCTAAAACCATTTGAAGAGAACTGTCAAAACAGGTGACAGTTGCCACTCACAATATGGCGTCCTCGTTGGCGTAACGTCCAGACGCTCATGAGGCTTCACGCGTCTTTGCCACCAAGCGTATTGACGTCAGAAGGAGCCGCTGCACTTGGAGTAGTAAAGAGCGGCACCGTCTGTCCAATCAGAGCGCAGCTTTGTTCCAAGGAGAGCAGATTGACTGGAGGGGATTGGAACGAAGGAAGCAGCGCATGGAGACTTATGGAGTGAAAATGGTGACTGGTCATGGTTAAGTTCATGCTTAAACAGACACAAGGAGCAGCGTAGAGCGGAAATGAGAAGAACAAAAAACGTCTAGTGAGACATTATGATGCAGCAAGGTCACCTGGCATGAGCTGTGCAAGTAAAAACAAAATATGTTGGCAAAATTTACCTCAAATTGAAGATAGTTCAGTTACACCAGCCTAGAAAATAGACAGATATTACTTTGAACTGACTCTACCTTCTTTAGGTCTATTTTCACAGAATTACATTTGTTTACATCTAGATAGGTTTTCAACAAAAAGAGAAGCAAGAAAATGGAAATTACAATTTTAAAAAAGGGAATTATTTATTTAAAAAAAGAAAAAAAGCTCAAATAAATAAAATTAATAAGGAGACTAAATAAATAAAATTAATTAATTTTCATTCAATAACAAGAACAAATTGTTATAATCTAAGATCTGTTCAATGTTTTGCAAAAAAAACAAAACATAAATAAACCAGATATTTACATGTAATATTTAAAAAGACATAACCATTTTTTCTTACTGTTTGACAATAATTCTGACTCAACTTTGCATTTTAAATGTCTGTGAGGGTTACCAAAAATATTTTTCCTTGCTAAAAGTCATAGAAAAATCTTTAACTTTATTAAAAAATTACTACACCTTTTAAAAATGCGGGTAAATCCTGGGTGATGACGCCACGACTTTACAAGCCTCTGATTGGGTCACACAGCTGAAGATTTATTTGAAGAAAATCAAACATAACACTACTTTCATGTGTGGCATCACAAGAAAAGTAAAGAAAAAAATATAAATGATTTCTATCTGGTGTAATGTGACACGTTGAGTCGTTTACATGACTGGAAAATTGTGATATAAACTCAGCTTATTTACAGTTCTTCCTTTTTCATGGGTATTTCCACCTCGCAAATTATAAGGAAATGACAGACATGTAAAATATGGCCATATGAGTGCAACAATATTCTGCTGCAGACATATGCAGCCCATTGTTTGGCATGATTCATCTCTTTGAAGGGGGAAGTGAAACCCAGCTGTCGTCCATCTGCCAGTCTATTAATCACTGATTGCATAATTCACTGGTTATATTTCACTATTCCTCCTACCAGGAATCCTCACACTAGTCAAAGAGAAAAAGAAATAAATATATGAATGACGAGTTGTTTGAGAAAACATATTTTATTTGTTCAGAATGTAAAGCGACCTGGATGAACACTCACAATAATCAAGAAATACACCACAGACTTTTTTAAACAGAAGTTTCAATGCTGCATCTTAGAGGATATTCAGTTTAATTTAATGTAGTTTCTCTAAAACACATAATGCATTGAGATATCATCTAAATTACATATGATTTTTTTTGTAAATTCTCTGTTATAATGACTTAAAAGCAAAAGTTTGACTTTATATTGCACTGTTGTGTAAACTTCCTGAGCCTCATCTGCGTGCATGTTTTGGCATTCACAAACAAAAGTATTTCATATCCAACAGGATGTTTAAAAACTACAAAACACACCTCTCACACACAATATTTGCTTTAAACAACTGACATATAAACTGACATAACACACTCTTATAAAATATTGGCTCAAGACTTCATGTTCTTACTGTTTTTCTTTTTGCTTTTGGCTTTGCTGATCTCAGTAAGAAATCACGCAGTTCATTTCGTCGGCTAGTTCGTCCTCGAACCGGGACAGGTGACTGGCTCCCCGCGCTATCAGGTCAGCAGCCGCGCTCTCCATTTCGTCCAGGCTCATGTGACACGCTTCGGCAATTTCCCGCTTGGCAAAGCTCACGAATTTTGGATCCCTGGCGTACATGCCGAGGCCCTCGGAGATCAAGATCTGTTGTTGGGAGAGTCGGAGAAATTAATATGTTGTCAACGTGCTCATGTAGTGGTTTTAAAACTATTTCAGATAAATAAAAAAGTTTTGAAAAAATAGCATTAAGCAAAATTATATTGTTTCGCACTAGTAGTCTGTGATTACAGATCTAGTGATCTATGATCGATTACTTTGGTATTGCAAGTTAAAAACTACAGACCGATACAGTAAAGGGATGCATAAGTTTGATTAAGTTTAAAATTTATTTACTTTAATGTTATTTTTCTGATTATGTTTGTGTATAACATTTAGAGAGTTAAACCATCTTAGATTTTAAGTTTTGAGAGTTTGTTTACCGATCGTGTCTCGATTGGTTTTGTCTGAATGATGCAGTTGAACGCCTCGCTTCTGCTCCTCCGTTACAACACTGGAAGCGAAAGGAGTGACGTCGTGTCCGTGTCTGTCTTCATTATTCCATTTCACAGGTAAAATTCTGACTTATAAGGTTTATAGCTGTATTTAGGTTTATTACGTTTGCCGAATGAGCAGGGAGCGCTTGTGGTATGTGAATAACTTGAGTTTTTTAAAGAGTTATACTCACATTAGCTTTCTAGCTAGCTGCGTCCTGTGCTACAGTTCTTATTCTTATTACTGTGTGGGTATAACCACAATGTTTGTGTGCAGTGTTCAGCACTCAGTTTGTGACAATGTAATGTTTAAAACTGTTCTTGAAATATAATTACAACACTGGAAGCGAAAGGAGTGAAGTCATGTCCGTGTCTGTTTTCATTATTCCCTTTCACAGGGGCTGTAACACTAACAGATGGCGGCATAAAGACTTAACATAATCCTAAGTAATGGTAGGGCTGGAAAATAAATCAATATAAATCATCCGATAGAATAATCAGTATATTCATTCTAAGCAAGTTGAGTGGCACCAACTGACTCGCTCGCTCTTTGGTTTCCTAGCAACTCACTCATTCTTTGGTTACCTAGCAACGACCTGCTGAGTAACTGGCAGCAGCAGTTTAAGATTCCACCATTTTGTCTCATAACTGCTTAAAAATAAAATGAAATTAAAAAAAAACAAAGTGAAGTGAAAAGTGGATAAAACGGGAACAGTCACACCACCAGTTTGGCTGTATTTCATATATTTTAAACAAAAAACGAATCAATAATTATTCATATTGAGTGATAAGAAACACTTATATATAGTGATGTACGTTTTCAGCAATATCGTTCAGCCCTAAGCAGGTGTATCCAACATGTAGTTCGGAGGCCATTTGTGGCCCTTTGTATGATTTTGTGTGGTTATTGACTGCAGTTCAAGAATGGTACAAATCTGGCTCTCCAGTTTACACTTTTGCCATTTTTTAGCATGAGAATTTAATTCTTCTTTAATGGCTTATTATACATAAAGTATTTTAATTTTAATTTTGTTGTAAGTGTGGCTGTAAACATCTAGTGAATTTTACTATAATAAAAAAAAACACTAGAGAACATTTATAATTCAAATAAACTAGATTAATAGAAGAATGTTTTTTTATTTATTTGTTTTTGAAGAAAGTTCTCATTAATTTTTGAATTTGAGAATAGAATAAGTCATTGTCAGGAGTAAATAAACTAAAAAAAAACATTACTCGACTGTGTATTCATACCTTCCCAAAATGAGAAGAATTTTCTAGGCAAACGATTCAATTAAAGCAACTAAACATGGCTTTCTGTGAATGCAATCAGAATCAGCTCCACAGAAGTAATATTTGTGAAAGTTAATTAAATGTGATGAATAAAAAACATCTATAGTATTTTGTAATAAAAACGTACCGATTCGACCAGATTGTCTGCGCTGCCTTTATCTATGATGCCCTGGTTGGCCGAAGGCGGCATCCTGACGCTGGTGAAGGTTCTGGTCTGACCCGGGTACCAGCCCGGTCGTTTCCCTGCAGGGAGACTGGCAGAGCCGTCGCACCAGAGCGGCTGACTGGAGCCGCTTTCTTCATCCACCAGGATCATCGGCGTGTAGATGAGCTTTCCGCGACGCCCGGTGGGGGCAATTATTCCTGGAAGGGGGGTGGCTCCGGCTGCTGCCGTGTTGGCCCAGGTGGCAGACGACATGGAGGACACGCTGCTGGGCCGGGAGTCCAGGCCCTGCTGGTTCTGACAGAAAGCAGCAGTCGGTGAAGACTAACTGGAGGAAGATGAGACGGCATGTGGTCTGTTTTTCGTGACTCTCACCTGCAGGCGGGATCTGGATGGAGATGTGTTCCCACGGTAGTTTCCAGGGATGGGGAGGTCGTCAACGCTGGTCTGAGGCTTTAGACACTGGAAGTTAAACGCAGGCTTCCGACCTAAAGCAGTGAGAAACAATAAACTGTTACTAATAATAACTGTTTGTTATTATTAGTAAAACTGACTCCCCTCTCAGAGACCGTCTGTTTATTGTGAAAGAAATTGTTCTGGGTTTTCTCTGAAAATAAGAAATCAAACATTTTATTACCTAAAATGAAACAAAATAGCAAAGGTTGCAATTTTTCTTTAAATAAAGAATAATTTGTAAAATGTAAGACATAAAAAAGGGAGCAGGATTATTTAAATTAAACTAAACTAAGCTAGGCTGCACCAAGCTAAACTAAGCTAAATTAAACTGTAACTAGACTAAGCTGAGCTAAGCCAAGCTGCTGAGCTAAATTAAACTAAGCTAAGCTAAGGCAAACTAAACAAAGCTAAACTAAACTATGCTATGCTATGGTAAGCTAAACCAAGCTAAACTAAACTATGCTATGGTAAGCTAAACCAAGCTAAACTAAACATAACTAAGCTAAGCTAAATTAAACTAAACTAGACTAAGCTGAGCTAAGCCAAGCTGCTGAGCTAAATTAAACTAAGCCAAGCTAAGGCAAACTAAACAAAGCTAAACTAAACAATGCTATGCTATGGTAAGCTAAACCAAGCTAAACTAAACATAACTAAGCTAAGCTAAATTAAACTAAACTAGACTAAGCTGAGCTATGCCAAGCTGCTGAGCTAAATTAAACTAAGCTAAGGCAAACTAAACAAAGCTAAACTAAACTATGCTATGCTATGGTAAGCTAAACCAAGCTAAACTAAACATAACTAAGCTAAGATAAGAAAAACCAAGCTAATCTACGCTAAGCTAAACCAAGCTAAACTAAACTATAATAAACTAAACAAAACTAAGCTAAACTGAATAAAACCAAACTAAGCTAAGCTAATTATATTAAACATGTT
The DNA here is from genome assembly GCF_001444195.1 of Xiphophorus couchianus. Taxonomy (NCBI): domain Eukaryota; kingdom Metazoa; phylum Chordata; class Actinopteri; order Cyprinodontiformes; family Poeciliidae; genus Xiphophorus; species Xiphophorus couchianus. The sequence continues at coordinate 12,737,323 of NC_040251.1, forward strand.
AACTCTAGTTTTAATAAATAAAATTTGTTCTTGACCTTTTGGTATGGCAGGAAGTAATCGTCTCCTGACAAACTGGGCTCCACTATTCTCATTTTCATTGTAGCCATTCTCGTTGTAGCTAGTGTTTCCATTATAACCAGTGTTCCCATTGTAGCCATTCTCGTTGTAGCTAGTGTTCCCATTGTAACCAGTGCTCCCATTGTAGCCGCTGATGGTGCTGCCATTTTCATTGCAACCGTTCACAGTACTTCCGTTCTCGTTGTAGCCGGTGTATTCATTGCTGTTGTATCCGTTTGCGTCGTAGGGAGCGGGACTGACGGCGGCACTGCCTCCATTCATATTGTTTTCACTGTATGCGTTGCTGATGAAGCTGTTGGGGTCATGACCTTCATAGGGAATTTCTCCTATGCTGCTGGCTACATCCAAACTCTGGCCGTTGTCTCCTGTTTCGGTTGGTACAGGAGAAATCGCCTCTTGATACTCATACCTGCAAGAATGAAGAGGGAAAGAAGGGAAATGTGGCATGTGGTAGTTTGCAAAGTTCTGAAAAAAATTATTTTTTGTTTAAAGCTAACCTATGATGCTTCTTTGAACAGATTAAGGCAGGTTTATAGACTATAGGAAACACGTCCGTTGCATATTTTGCACAAAATCAATCTTAGATAATCAGATTTCAGTCTTGCCAATTCACCCTACTTTGAGCTCCTTTCAGAATGAGTTGTTTTGGGGCATCCTGTCACTTTAGATCCAAATAAGCTGCTGCTAGCCACAACCCCAAATCAATGTTTACACTTCCACATGAAAAAGGCTGCATACCATGCATCTTTGAAAAGCAGAAGTGGAGCCTCCTCCACAAGCAACAAGAAAGTATTAACTGTTTTCTGAATCCTTAGTCAACAACTAAACACTTGTCTTTTTCAGCAGTAATTGTACAACGATAAACCAGCTGACCAAATGTGCTGGAGCTCCACTTGGTTGCTAGGTATTGGGCCTGGACTCGGCTGGGGTTGCTAGGTAACAGCAAAGTGACTTAACATTCCGGAGGTTTTTGAAACTGGTCATTTTCCAGACACATAATAGGTCCCCTTTAAAAACCTTAAATATTCAGATTAACCTCTATTTCGTACCCATCTACTGACGGCATGCTTGCCATAAACGCCTCACTGCTGTAAAACTGCTCAGCCGCTTCACTTTGAGTTGGAACGAGTGCATCTTTGAGGAGAAAGTCTTCTCCTCCCGACATCTCTGGTGGAGGTGGAGGAGGAGGAAGAGGCGATTCGCTGATGGAGAAGAAAGAACAAAGTCAGACAACACAACAATATGATCAATATGATCTATTATGATTCCAGCATGTACGGCTATAACACACGGAGGTGGGCAGAATACCCAACAATTGTACTCAAGTAAAAGTAGAAAGTATCCATCCAAAAAATGAACCAAGAGTAAAACACTGTTTGGTAAAAAGACAGTTCAAGTCCTGAGTAACTGATCAAAATTACAACAGAATTGGGATTTTCACCAGTGTATTATAAGCCACCAGGCTACGCGTTGTTTATTTTCCATAATTTTTTTTAAATGCCAGTAAAAGTAATAGCAAAAACGGGCAAAGATGGGTTTACATTTAACAAAACATCAGTAATTTTCAGCAATTAGCTATTTAAACAGATAATGGCTGTATTGACTATTTGTCCCAAAAACTTAATTCCAAAATCGAAAAAATTCAAATCTCAAAAGTGATCAAAGCAAAATGAAATAAACTCAAACGGTCAATACTGTGCATCGTGGGTTCTGGTTTACGCAGTCCAAACCAAAGGTCAAAACAGTCAAATGCAGCTCTTTGTTTACTTTTATTCAGTTTTTGGCTAAAAACAAGTCACAGGCTTCGGATAAACCTACCCTAACTCCTGCACCTGTTCTCACTGATAAAACTGACTGACTGACTGATGACAGACAGGTAAAAAACCATAAGACCACCCATATGCCTCAAGACTCATCTAAACTCTACGTATTTATACTGTGAAACACACCCACTTCCCAAACTGAAATCAATTAACTAATTAAGTGAATTACTAACCAAAAACTTATTTAGAAACAACAAAATAAACATTCTAATTATAAATCAACTACAAAACAAAAAAAATAAACTAAATAATCTACATTCTAAACTTTAACTGAAAATAATGGAGAAATAGCTCCTACAATGGCGTTTGATTATACATACACAACCTACAGACTAATTTATTTCATCCACTGCTGTATTTTCTTTGTTGTTGATGTTTTACTTCAAAGAATTATTTTCAACTTTTTAACAAAAAAACACGGTGCAGCAACTGGTGGACTGCTGTCGCTTCCCTGCCACCAGGCTTAGCTAGATGTTTGGAGGAAACCCTGAGACGGACCGAAATGTAAAGTTATGTTGAATTTTCAAACAATTAAAATGAAAATAATTCCTATAAGTAACAAAATAACAAACAGAAACTGCAGGTGTGTCTCTGTGTCTGGTGAATTTTTGGTTAAAACATGTTTGTTTTCATTCGGTGGGCAGAGAATCCATAAATTTTAAGTAAGAGTAGAAATACTTCATAGTAAAATTACTCAAGTAAAAGTGCAGTAAAATCCTTCTAAAAGTACAATTTTTCCAAAAAGTAACTCAAGATTGAGTCAGTACCTGATGGGAAGCGGTTCGGACCTTGCGGGCTGCTCTGTAACGACTCTCAGTCCGGCCAGCTCCGATCCCGGCCTCAGGTGTTCCTGCACGGCCTCCACCTGCGTGGTGATCACGTCCCCCTTGGCGACCCGGGGCGTGGGCTCGATGATCACCGCCGTCTGCTCCACCAGCATGTCCAGAGGCGGCATCGGCGTGCTGGCGGGCGTGGGGTTCGTCGACGTCCCCGGCTCGCTGTCGAAGATCTCGTCGCCCGTCATCTCGCCCTCGATGGCCTCCTCTTCCTCAAGGTCACAGGCCATCGCCAGACGCATCTCTGGAGCCAAGTCCTGCAGCGTCCGCAGCCCTTGCTAAAACACAAAACGAACTTGAATTTTACATGCTGTGAAATCTATAATTTCATGATTTTTAGTATCAAAAACAAAAAACTTTAATAAAGAAGATGAAAACATACATTAACTAGACAATGTACCAGATTTTCAGGAGTTATCAGCTGCAGTTCCATTACAAATGTGTGCAAAACTTTCTTGGTATTTCACTAATGTCAAAAAACTAATTCGCAATTAAAATCACACCTGAATAAGTTTGTCCACGCAATCAGTTATTAAAAAACATGCCGCACCGTCATCATCCTACCACTTAATATTGTCCTTTCCTTCACATTTTTTAGAAAACACAAGATCTTGACTATATTTAAGGGGATTTATATATTTTTATATTTTTATTGTTTTTATATTTGTATGTATAAGTATGTTCAATTAGCTGCTGATTTGCCAAAGGTTTTTCAAAAAGTTTTTACTTATTACACACTGCATTTATTTAGATTTTCTAAACCTTTTAAAAGCTACACAGATTTTAACTGTGAACAACAGCAGGGCTGAATGCAAATCTAATGGAAAAACATACATTTAACGTGCCTGTAGCACCCCCTACCGGTGAGCAGTGTTTTTGCACTCAAGACGTTTAAAGCATAGCTTTTTCTTTTCTTTTTTTTTTTTTACAGATGTGACAAATATTTTAACATCTGTCATACACATTTTTAAAAATGAAAATAATAAAAAAAGTAAAAAAATAAAATCAATTATTTGAGTACATTTATACAATCGAGAAACAAATAATAGAGGTACAGCTCTGCTTCTGCAAATTGCTTTAATATGATTGTAAGTGGAATATAATCTATACTTCCCTCTTTTAATTCATAAAGAGTTTAAAAACATTTAGATGTGGTGCTAAATGCTAAAAACCAGATGTAAATGAGAAAATAATCCTTTTCACAAACTTCACATAAAAAAGAGACTCAAAGATGTTTTTGTTTGTATGTTCATATAAATTAGAAAGGATTTAAATTAGATCTTACCTGCAGGGCAGCAGCCTTGTCTTTCCTCTTGGATTTCCTTTCCCTCTCTTTCCTCTTTCTGTACTTTTTGAAGTAATCTTGGATCAGGAAACTGGCATAAAACTTTCCACAAGTCACCTCATCGCCTGCCGAACGCAAACAGACATGACAAATATGAAAACTCTTGGATAAACAGAGAAACGTAATGCTTCCTTACGTTGAATAATTTAGAAATTTCTTAATTATCTTTCTGTACAGAAGAGGATTAGGGCCACCAAAAACTTAAATGAAATTCAGACTTTTTTAATCAGAATTTTAATTGTCAATCTACAGTATATCAAAGTCCAAATAAATAACTAAACATTCTGATGTGTGTGTCAATTATACTGCTATTAGTGTGTGAAAAATAATCACATAACGGTTTCTTCCTTGTTGTATAATTTGCAAACCTGAACTATATCCACTCTGAAAACCTGCAACAAATTTATCTGGTGGATTTCAGTTTAAAGACTAGATATACCAAATGGTGCATGAACAATTTAAACAATTCTGATTCTTACAAAAAGTTAGAATGCTGAGAAAAATAATCAGAATTCTTAGATTAAAATCACAATTTTGAGAAAAAAGCCACAATGTTTAGATTAAGAATTCAGAGAAAAATGTCAGTTCTGTGGAAAAAAGTAAGAATTCTGACATAAATTAAAAATTCTGAGATTAAGTCAGTATTCTGAGAAAAAGCCAACATTCTGAGAAAAGCAACCAGAATTCTGAGATTTAGCCAAAAGTCTGAGAAAAAGTAATTTTTTTTTATTAAAGTCAGAATTCTGTGGAAAAAAGTAAGAATTCTGACATAAATTCATAATTCTGAGAAAAGTACTTATTTTGAGATTAATTAACAGCATTATAATGCTAAAGCCATAATTTATTTATTTTGTTTTTTGTCAGTGGTCCAAATCCTCCATATTTCTGGGATTGGCGTTTGGCAGTTTTGTGTCTTGCCTCTAGGGGGCGGAATGATTTCATCGATGAGTTTAGGTTTTGTGTGTTTCCACAGCTTCTTGATGATAACCTTCAGCTCCTCGTTCTGCTGATCAACGGGACCTGGTGGAATCCAAGCGCAGATTTATTCAATAAAAGACGCCGTTTCCACACGCGGCTCCATGAGCGGGAATCCTCCCGACCTTCAGTTTTGATCTTCAGTGAAGTTCGGACCAGAGCGAACAGAGTAGCGTTGAAGGTGACGGTGCCATCAGGGTGGAGGGGAACGTTCATGGCCACCAGTCTCTGAGAAGAAACAAGGAAGCAGAAAATATGAAACCTGCTCATTTATTTCCACCCATGCATCATCATACACTGCAAATACTGAGTTGGTACCACTGTTGCTAAATATGCAAGTGTTATTACGCTAACAGGTACGCTTATTTAGCATAAAATTAATCATTATACATTAAACTATTTTAAAAATATGAACTGGATTACATATTTGTGTCCTGTGGGACATGTTTGCTTTACTTTCTGAACATTTTGTTCATTAAACACAGAATCTTACCTGGAATTTTTGTACTATTTTCTGGTGAAAATAACTTTGTACATGTGGAATAAGACAGAATTAAAAATGAACTTTTCAGCATTATATAGGAGCTTATTTTAAGTCAATAATTCCTCAATATTGGTAAATATTGGCAGATTATTTCTAACGTGGGAAAATGTCTTGTTATAAGTGAACTAGTACTTTTTTTTAATCAATGTTGATAAGTTATTGACTTAAAATAATCTCCTAAATAAAACTGAACGTTAGCTTCATCTTATTTTTAGTGCACTAACATATTTGCTGTGGAAACTACAGAAAAATACTCGGTAACATTTTGCGTTTTTGCAGCTCTGCATGTGTTCACCCTTACTCTGCAAGCAACGCGATGAGGACAAAGCTTTCCGAAGCCAAGAGGAGGCTGAATCCTGCGTAACATAGTGACTACATCGATGTGCTTGATGCGACCTCTGCCACATGCAAACGGAAAACGGGTGAGACAGAGAAGTTTGTTTTGGAAACAGCGAAGAAGACTGAGCTGGATTCAGATAATGAGACGCACGTGGCTTCTGGGTCGTAGTCGGACCAAACTCGCTTGAACTCGTCCAGGTGGTGAGTCCCCAGAACCGTCCAGTCTCTGGTCAGATACTCAAAGTTGTCCATGATGACAGCAATGAACAAGTTGATGATCTGAGAGAAAAGAGAAGTGGAAAGGGTATTTATACATGTAACAAAATGATTCTTTAGATATATTACAACAAATGAAACATGACACAGTAGTGTGCTGTTTAAATATGTGATGTAAAGCTATTGTACACTGCAAAAAAACAAATACTACAGAGTATTTTTGTTTGGTTTTTAGAGCAAATATCTTAGTACACTTGAAATAAAATAAAACTAACTTAAAAGTAACCTTTCAACAAGATCTAGTAGCTTGTTTTAAGTGAATAATTCCTTAATATTCATAAAAAATTACTAGTTCTACTGGTAGATTATTTCATTTATAACAAGATATTTTCCCCATGCTATAAATGAAATAATTTATTAGTTGAACTAACACTTTTTCATCAATATTAAGGAATTATTTACTTAAAACAAGCCTCTAGCTCTTGTTGAAAATAAATTTATAAGTTAGTTTTACTTTATTTCAAGTGTATTTGCAGTAGAAACTGCACAAAAATATTTTAAAATATGGTACAATGTTGTGTTTTTGCAGTGTAGAACAAAGGATTGGAGGTTTTCAAGCACATGTGTGTTAAAAGTTTTAGTATTTTCTGTGATTCATGCAGGAACAACATTACAAATAAAGGCTCAAAAAGACATATAAACACCTCCAGTATTAGCTAGCTCAGAATTAGCCATGCTACTAGCAGATAGACTGGATGCGTAGGAGAGTCAGGTGGTCCAGGGTTCTGGACGGGTCCACAGTCCGTCACACAGCCACACAGGAAAAACAACCAAGTAAAAGAAGGAGTAAAGCTCCTTCCAGCTGCACGGCATCCAAAACCAGACGGAACAATTGTCTTAAGAAGAAACTATTTCTCAAATAAAAACAAAGAATTAAAGTTTACAAAAAAGCAAGGAAATATTGTTGATTGTGCAGGAGGCTCTACTAATGCTTTTCAAAGATGCACAGTTGTATAATCGGACATCTGTTTCCAGCCATTTTTATGTGACAATGTAAACGTTGATTTGGGGGCGTGACCCGCAGCAGCTTATTTGGATTTAAAGTGACAGTAGCATTAAAACGTCTCATTCTGAACTGATCAGACTAAAATCTCCTTTTCTAAGAATGACTTTGTGCAAAAAAAAATGTAATGAACATGTTTTGTGTAGCCCACTGTTCTATCCTAACATGTTCAAGGTATGTAAATTATATAACTGATGACATGAAAGCCCAACCATAAAACGTTTACTTTCCGTTTCTTTTGATCTGTGCTGTAGGTGTGCAGCCGCCGTTTGAGCCGGAGGTTTTTGTTCTGACGGCTCAGATTCACCTTCACTCGACCGAGCTAGCATCTTAAAATAGCACAGGGAGCATATTAGCTCCTGCACCCAAATATGTGCAGCCCATTAAACCTTTGTGATGCGGGCGTGCATCACCACTCATCTGTGGATAAATAAAACTGTCAGTGTGCTGCTGCTGAAATGCTGCCGTCCTTATTTTCATCCAACTTCCGATTCCGCCTGACCTGGCAGTCGACGCACAGGGTTTGAATTAATTGCAGCTAAATTTAGAGCCCGTAATCTGAAAACTATCTGAGTAAAGCGAGGGGAAAAGTAAAACGTCAGATCAGCCTTCGCTCACCAGGTAAGCGCAGAGCATGAAGAAGCTGATGAAGTAGAGGTAGGCCAGATTACTCCCGCAGGTGTACTCTTCGCCGGGCTCGACGTCGGCCTCCGGGTCGCAGCGCCGGCCGGGCAGCGCGCCCAGCATGATCTGCTGCCACTGCTCTCCGGTGGCACACCTGCAAGACAGGAAGCAGTTTTAATTCTGCCTGGGAAAGGTTTCCATGCTCTTCGAGGCTTATTTTGTTATGTCACAACAACAACATCAATGTCTTTTATTGAGATTTTATGTAATGGATCAATACAAAATATAGCTTTGGTGTGAGATGGAAGAAAACTGATGGGTGGTATTAAAAGTGTAGTATGGATATGCATAGTGATAACTATGTTTAGATGGCTAGGAGATTGACGGTGCGTTCACACCAAATGCACTTAAAGCACCAGGAGGTTTACATGTAAAGTCTACTGTATGTCGAGGCGCGTCGAGGCGCATTTTGAAGCGCTTTGAGATTTTGACGCACATCAAGGGCATCTGACGTGTCCAAAGCTGGAGATGGAAAATCTGAACTTTCGCCACTGGACGCAGAGCATCAACCAATCATACAGACTCCACTTTGTGGCGTAGTGGCACATCTTCCAACATGATCTCAGAAAGAAAAACTGTGGAGGATAAACTAATTATCGCTGTCTGCTCTCGTCCTATAATCTGCGACCAATCCAGTTATGACTACAGAGACACGATCTTCTTGATGGAAGAGGATCAGCCAGGAAGTTGGAATGTCGAGTAAGTTATAACTTTTACGATTTGAAAATACTTCCCCTCATTTGAGCTATCCAAATCCGTCAAGCAAAAACGTTAAGTGACATTAAATAAACAATGAATTTATTTAGACGAAATATGCAGAAGACGGTGGAAGAGTTTGAGGGACACGTATGCCAACTTTCAATTTTACTAATCTTCAATTACATTTAACTTTCGTCCTAACAGAAATTTCACCGTCTAGACCAATAAGGTTTAAGAACCGCTGTTGGAACAAGCGGGTTAAAACGTCTTACCTAAAAAGAACCAGAACCGCCATGAAGAACGTCTGGAAGTTGCAGCTTCTGTTGATGTCTGTGTCGTCATCGATGGCTATTTTCCCAAACATCTGGGAGGACAAACGGCAGAGAAACCGTCAACCAGGAAAAGCAGCGTTTCAACCTTTTCCAGAGACTCACCTGCATGCCGATCACAGCGTAGATGAAGAAGATCATAGCGATGAGGAGGCCAACGTAAGGCAAGGCCTAGAGAGATGGAAAAAACAAAATCGCCTCTAATTCACGGTTAAATGCCGGCAGAAGTTTACAGAATAAATACTAATTTTATTGTATTTACACGGTAAAATTCTGGCAACCACAGCTGTTTTTTTTCTTTTAATGGAGTATAAAAAGGTAATAAGACAATATTTGTGACAGAGATGACTCACTGACCTGCAGGGATTTGACAAAAGTCCAGAGAAGAGTTCGGATGCCTTCTCCTTTGCTGAGCAGCTTCACCAACCTCAACACTCGGAACAAGCGGAAGAACGTGATGGACACTTTTCCGCTTTCTCCTTTTCCACCGCCCTGGAAAAACAAAACTATTAGGGTTAAAATAAACCTAAAAAGACAGAAACGGGAAAAAGGTTTGACAACATCTCGATCCAATAATCACCTCTCCATGGCCGCCTCCTCCCTGGATCATCAGTTAAGCAACAGAGAAAGAAACAGTTAAAAATACATTGAATTGTTTCTATTTTTAAGCAATTCCTAATTGTTTTTGTATCCTCCATTGTTGACATATTTTAATAATAAGGAACTACCTGATAATTACAGTGTAATAATGTTGTTAATTACATGGAACTAGCAGATTATCAGATTGTTTTCAAACAATTACTCTAACTTTAATGACTTTCTGTGAGCTGTTACAATCATGTTACAATTCAGATTTCATTATTAGCAGACATTAAGTCCACGGTTACACAAATGTAAAACAACACAAGAAATAAATCACAATAAAAATAGAAAAGCACATTAAAAATATAAAAGTATCATATAAATACACAATATCCAATTTTTGTTTAATAAATAATTAAAATAATCCCATTTCTAAACATTAAATAACTATTTTATTGGTAATATCTTAATACAAACTGTTACTAACTGTTAATTACATTATAATTACAATGATAATTACATATCAAGGTATTAGATGTTTACTAATAAACTATTTCCAAGTTGTAATCTTGCGTCTCCTGGACGGTAACAAGAAGTCAGACAGAAATAAACTAATCTGATTAACATCAAGTCAAGATAAGTGTTTATCTTGACTTGATGTGACAAGAGAAACAGACTCTTTAATAAAGCAGAGAACTGTGTATTGATGGAAAGTTGAGTGGAAGGAAAAAGTGCCATAAAGAGGTGCATAATTAACACATTTTAAAAACTTTTACAAGTATTTCTTCCAAAGGTAAAAGTGAGAAAAAAATCCTTACGCTAAATTCAGACACTGCGATGTCCAAGACGCTGCCGACAACAATCAGAGCGTCAAATGAATTCCAGGGGTCGATGAAGTAATGCTAACAGATAAAGACAAGCAAACAGAAACGTGAAGTCAAAGAGTCATCACCAGGAAACTCGGCGTTCGGCGGGTAAACTCACATGAACTCGAAGAGCCATCAGCTTGATGATCATCTCTACGGTGAAAACCACGGTGAAGATCATGTTGAGGATGTCCATGACGGAGGTGAACAACTTCGACTGCTCATAATGCTAAAAAGATCAACAGAAACACCAACGTGAAATTATTTTCAGGATTTTCTGAGAGAATCAGGAGAGAAATGTCCGGTTGTTACTATTATTGTTATTCCATAGATTTTCCCGTCATGTTATGAGTCAGTTTGTAACCATTTTGTCTGTGTCAGGGGGGTCAAACTCTTCTTCGTTTTGGGTCAAATCAAGATCATGAATGCTCTTAAAGGGCCGGTTGTGCCAAAATGTATTGATAGAATCTCTTCATAAACTGTTAAAATATCAATAAATTCTTAAAATTAAATATTATTGAACGGCTTTGCAGTCCCTCGAGGATTTTGGGATTTTTTTGATATTGAAATCAAAGTGTTTGCAATATTCGCGTTTATTTATGACGGTAAATGCGACTTTTTAATTACTCGCTGTATAGATGTTGGACTATAATCTGACATCAGTTAAAGCTGAGGCAGCTGTTTAGTACAAGCAAGAAAGTATTTGATAATTTTTGAGAAAAATCTCCAATAAACTCCCAATTGTTAGTGCAACTTGTTGATTTTGCGTCTTGGATTATGGCAGGAAAATTCCCCCATATAAAATGTGCTATATAAATAAAGTTGCCTTGCCTACTGATTGCTTGTTTCCTTGTTTTTGAAAATATGTTTGAAATAAATAAGTCAAACAGAAAAACGGTACCTGAATCGCCAGAGTGAGAGTATTTCCCAAAATCAGCACAAACATGACGTATTCAAACTGGCTGGAGTTGATGATCCTCCAGAACTTCAGCTGCGACGGGTTTTTAGGGATGTAGATCTTTATTGGCTGAGCTTTCAGGGCGTAATACACACACTGCCTCTGCGTCGGGCGAAACAGAGAGAAAAACTGTTCAGTTTGGGTCAATGAAACAGAAATACAACAAATTTACTTAATCTGAATTTAAAAGAATTCAAATATCTTTAAAAAAAATGGCTGACTTGATTCTTGTTGAGCTCGCAGTTTTTGAACTCGGCCTCTCCTTGCTCTCGAAAAGTGATGATGACGAAACCCACGAATATGTTCATCATGAAGAAAGCGATGATGATGATGTAGATGATGAAGAAGATGGAGATCTCCACTCTGTAGTTGTAAATTGGGCCTCGGTTTATGGCGTTGGCGTCCACGGCCCGGTACAGGAGCCTTCGCAGAGGAAGAGAACACAAAACGTGACAATCTGGTTTCTACCCTGCAAAAAAACAAAATCGTACCAAGAATTGTTGGTCCAGGTTCTGCTGCCAAAACAAAACAAACTGTTCAGCAGGAAATAGGAGCTTATTTTTCCTTAATATTGACAAAAAAGTACTTTTTCCTTTGGAAGATTATTTCATTTATAAGTGAAATAATCTGCCAGTGGAACTGGGACGTTTTTAAGATCAATATTAAGGAAATATTGACTTAAAATAAGCTCCTATTTATTGCTGAAAATTTACTTTTAAGTTAGTTTTGTCTTATTTAAATATATATATATATATATATATATATATATATATATATATATATATATAAGATATTTTCACTAGAAACTAGACTAAAAATACTTGGTAAAATTTTGTTTTGAATTAATAAAATGTTCAGAAAATAAAGCAAACACAGGAAAGTGAATATTTAATTCTTATAAATGATTAAATTTATAATGATTAATTTGATACTAAATGAAAGGTCTCAACAGTGGTACCAACTCAATTAATGTAACTTTTAAATTATGAATTGTTGTTATACATTTGTAAATTTATTCTTCTCACGGCAGGCCTACTTTGCTTATTCCTCTGGCCGGCTCTAGGAACGTCATTTTATTTTGTTTTGTTTTTTATCGTTCCTCATCCAGCCTTATTCATTCCACTTTTAGTTGTTTTAAATGTTTTAATTAAAGCTCTGACTGCACATCATGTGTACAAGTTCAGATGGATGAATGTTCGCTTCTCTTTCCTATTTTGAAGGGTAGAGATGAAGAAAGTGTGTGTGGGATTTCTTTTGGACTTGATATACTAAACCATAGGAAACAGGAATTAATTAATAATTAGAAGTTTAAGTGCACATTGAAAAATGTATCTAGTTTCAATTTTAAAAAAACATTCAGTAATTTCGACACTTTAAAAACACAAATATTTTTGGTCTAGTTTTTAGTGAAAAGATCTTAATATGAAAAACTAACTTACAAGTAACTTTTTAGAAAATAGATGCTCATTTTACATAAATCCTTAATATTGATTGTTAAAAAAGTACTAGTTTCACTTGCAAATTACTTCACTTATAACATAGGAAAAATGTCTTGTTATAAATTAAATAATCTGCCAGTGAAACTATAACTTTTTAATTGATATTAAGGATTTATTTACTTGAAACAAAGTCCAATTCACCTTTATAACAATAATGAACACAGAAAAATGTACTGAAAAACCCAAACACCAAAGGATTGTGCCAAAAAGATTTTTTTATAAGACCTGATGAAGTGTTACAAACTATTTTATAACACTGAATAAATGAGCTCAAATTAAAGTTTGTATAGTTCTCTGAAATAGGTGAAATTATTTTAAGGTTTTTCACACATTACCAAAACTGTGCCTCTAATTAGTCTCTTATATAATCTCTACTTCTGCTCATGTTAAATACTGACAAAGACCTTTATTTTATGTCTTTGTACAGTTGGTTACAGATGGATTTTCTATAACAGCAGCATTTCCCACCGTGTATTATAAGCCTGGCGGGCCACCAAGCTTAGCATTGTTTGTTTGTTTAATTTTTTTAAATTATTGCCCTTTTTTCAGACTTGATAGTTGGTGTTTAGATATTAATATTCCAGTCTTCCAATAACGCAAAGCTATCGAGTGATATTTTCAAATTTTCTGTCAACTTTGAACATTTTTTTACTCTCAAACACGGTGACTGGCTGGATGAATGACGGCCCCGGCGCACCGGGCTTTTTCTGTTGGAAACCCTGAATAGCAATAATAATAACTGTTATACGTTGAACTAGAAGAACAAACCGAAAACTCACTGAGGCCAGCCTTCAAACGTGGACACAGTGAACAAAGCCAGCATTCCCATCAGCACATTGTCGAAGTTAAAGTCACTGTTTTCCCAGATCCTCTCTCTGACCATAGGGTGGTTCATGTCCCCGTCTTTATACACCACAAAGGTTCCTCTGGAATCACACAAACACACAACTTTGCAGTAAAATAAATCTAATTTCAGGAAACAAGTCAGTGTTTTAAGCTGTGAGAGCAAATTAAACTGACTTGCACTCGTCTGGCGTGTGTTTGGCTTCGTCTGTGCAGCTGTAGAATCGGCCCTGAAAACATCCAGACCAGAGAGTTTACCAAACCAGCAGCCGTCTCCGGAAACTTTCCGTTTATACAAAGAAAAGACTGGCGAAGGTGAGGGAACCTTGAAAAGCTGCACTCCAATGCAAGCAAACATGAACTGAAGCAGAGTGGTGACGATCAAGATGTTGCCGATGGTGCGAATCGCCACGAAGACACACTGCACCACGTTCTGCCGAGACCACAAGCAGTTTCCATCAATAATTAAATGTATTAAAATCTATTTTAATCCATTTTAAAAATGAATAAATTTTAAAAACATTTTGAAATTTTTAAATTTAAAAGTTAAAAATTTAAATTTTTAAATTAAAAATTTTAAATGTAAAACCAAACTCATTTTGGTTTTAAATGATTTTGGCATTTAAAACCAAAATCAGCATTCGGTTTTAAATGCTAATTTAAAACCAATATATATATATAAATATACGTATATATATAATTTATAAATCTGTATAAGATAAAATAAGAAAGTATAAAATTAATCCTGATTATCTGTAGATTATTCTATCTTAAATAAATAAGATAGAATTATATATAAAAGGGGCCCATATCAGGGTTTCCCCCAGTGTGTTATTAGCCTGCGGTCCGCCATGCTTGCCCCCCGCCAGGCGTTTACCTTCAGCCCCTTGGCTCTGTTGATGGCTCGCAGCGGCCTCAGCACTCGGAGGACTCGCAGGATTTTCACCACGGAGATCGCACTCGAACTGGAAACAGCAAAACAAAGAATTTAGACAATTATCCAGCTAATGGAAATATTAAAAAGTGGCAGATAATACTTGCTAAGATGCAGTAAAATGTTCAAAACTATGGAAGCCCATTTCTGCCAAGAAAGGAAAAAAATTTAAAAACCCAACAGGAAGTCATAATTATGAAACATAAAGTCAAAATTATGACTTTTGTGAAATGTAATGACTTTATATCTCATTATTATGACTTTGTATCTCATAATTACGACTCTAATAATGACTGAAATTTAAAATTATAACATAAATCTCATAATTGGCTTGAAAAAAGATAAATTATGACTCCATATTTCAAATTATGACTTTCCCTTAATTAAAATTTTTAAAGTTGAAATTCTGACTTCAAATCTCATAATTATGTCTTTGAATCTGAAATTATAACTTTGTAAGTCAAATTTATGACTTATTATGACTTTAAAACTCAAAATCATGACTGAAATTTAAAATTCTAAGTTCATATCTCAAAATTGGGAAAGAATATCATATTTCTGACTTTCAAATTTAAAATTCAAACTTTATATCACATAATGATGTCTGCGTTTGAAAATTATAACTTTCAAAGTCAAGATTATGACCTTGAATCTCATAATTATGACTTTATAATTATAAATTACATCTTTCAATCTCATAATTTTTACTTTAAAACTCGAAATCATAACTTCCTGTTGGACTTTTATTTTATTTTTATTTTGTGGCAGAAATTGACTTCCATACAAAGCTAAGCTAATTAAACCATTATTTCTTTTTCTTTGAGTTTCTGTCACAGTTTCTTTGCCTTGGAGGATAATCTGCAGACTGTCGCTTATCTGTCTACTCACTGTAAGAAGAAAGACGTGAGCGACACACTGACGACCAGCAGGTCCAGGAGGTTGAAGGCGTTCCTGCAGAAAGAGCCGGTGTGAAGAAAAGCTCCATAAACCGTCATCTAGACGAGAAGGAGGCAGCAAAGGAACGAGATTAGGAAAACATTTCCTCGCAGTTTTTAAGCTCTGATCTATCCACTTTCATTCTGTCAGCCGTTACCTTCAGGACGATCTCCACTGTGAAAACCGAAGTGAAGACGTAATCGGCGTATCCGAGCACCTGAGGACGACAGAAGCTAAAGTCAGATTTCAGTCGCATCGCCGTGAAAGCGGGATTAGACGCCGACTTTAAAGTGGCAGCCTGTCCGAGGGAGCCTTACGATGTTTCTGAAAGAGTGGGATTTGATGGGATCCTCAGCAGCCAGCGAGATGCTGCTGAGGATGATGAAGATGAGGATGAAGTTGGTGAAGTAGGGGTGGTGAATGAGGTTGTGGCAGGCAACTCGCAAACTGAAGAATGAAGCGAATGAGAGGGAAGTCACACACACTGCACTGGTTTGAGGGTTCTGTTAGATACAAACACTTTTCAGGTACCAGTTTTTCTTTCCAAGGATGAAGAAGGAGCTTCCGTCAGGAATCGGCACAATCTTCTCTTTGGGGCCGGAGAACTCGGGCTTTAGTGGAGCAACGCCTAGAATAAAGAAAATAAACAAGACGAGCTGCTTTAAGATGTCTCTCAATCAGCCGATGTGTGGCGTTTCTCCTGGGAAGAAAGACTCACCCTCCAGGCCCTCGATGGCTCTCAGCTCCTCGTTTTCCTGCCAGTCATCCTCTTCATTCTGAAGCCAAAAAACAAAAGGCCACCATCTTTATTTTACTGTAAATACAGCATAAAGGGAACCTGTGTATTTGGAGTTAAGATTTTGCCAAGCCCATTTATGCTGCTTTTTGGGGTCACACCAGAGGGTTTAGATTTACCTACTGGAGGTGGAAAGGTCACTGCCGTTTGAACTCTGCCAGATAAAGGACGTACTACTTAATTTAAGACTAGATTAAATCAGATATGTGATGAAAAGTTTATAAAACCTGGAAATCTTTTGTGACTTTTTTCAATCAACGCTCAACAAAGATCCAGGAATAGCAGGTCCTTTAAGTTTTGGTGGATTCATAAATCTTGACATTGGTGTTTGTATGATTTTAATTTATTTGTTACATACCAGGCGACAGCATTTACTGCTATGTTGGTTGGTAGTTTCTTTTTCATTCTCCTTCCTTGTTGTAATATGTATATTTTTGTGTATATAATGTGATAACCTGAATAAATATATTAAACACTAAAAGGGACCTATTGTGCAAAATTCAACTTGTATTTCCATTTGGGTCTCAACTGCTTCTAAAAACAAGCCAAGTGTTCAAAATAACCCGCCTAGATGTTTTTTTCAGTAAGTTAATGCTTTTTGGTGTCTGGAAAATGAGCTGTTCCAAAAACCTCCAGACTTTCGACAGGCACTGCACCGTTACCTAGCAACCCAAGCGGAGCTCCAGCATTTTTGGTCAGCTGCTTTTACTGCTGTACAATGGCGGATCAGTCAACATTAAGTAAAAAAATTTGGCTTTCTTGATCAGGTTAGGTCCAGCAGCCATTGTACAGCGGTAAAAGCAGCTGACCAAACATGCTGGAGCTCTGCTTGGGTTGCTAGGTAACGGTCCAGTGCCTGTCGAAAGTCTGGAGGTTTTTGGAACAGCTCATTTTCCAGACACCAAAAAGCATTAACTTACTTCCAAAAATATCTAGGTGGGGTATTTTGAACACTTGGCTTGTTTTTAGAAGCAGTTGAGACCCAAATGGAAATACAAATTGAATTTTGCAAAATATTTCCCTTTAGTGTTTTAACATGTTTATTAAGTTTTTCACTTTATACAAAACAAACAAACATCCCAGTAAATACTACCACTTACAATGTATGTAACAAATAAATTCAGCCCATACAAACATCAATGACAAGATTTATGGATCCACCGCTCTGTCAAAACTTCAAGGACCTGCTCTTCCTATCTTAAGAGCCGCTCATCACAGATCTGATTTTCTCTAGTTTTAAATTAAGTAAGTAGTTTTCCTTTATCTAGGCAAAAATGGCTTACCAAGTGTTTCAGGTAACTATTGCATCTTATATACCGTTTGTTTGTTTGTTGGAGGTTTGCCCTACCTGAGTTGCATTTCAGCTTTGTCAAATATCCTGCATTGATGTTAACATATAGAGAAACGTAAACATGCGCTACCCCTGCATCTTCATCCTCTTTTTCTTCATCCTCATCCCAATCCTCTTCTTCTTCCTTTTTCTCCCTGAATAAAAAAGAAAGCATCACAGTTTGGCTCGGATTATGTAGTTGTGCTTAGTGACCAAAGCACAACCACAGGAAAATACAAATCTTTTATAATTGTCTGAGGTTGATGATTACTACGACTTACTCTACTGCTTTCTTTCCACCGCCGCTTGCCAAGTTATCCACAGCGATAGCCAAGAAGACGTTTAGCAGGATGTCTGATCCCAGTGTCAAGGAGTTGGATTTGTTTGATTCTTCATGGGACGACATTCACACAGAACTTGGATTCAAAGTTGTTTTAGTGAAAAAGGATACAGTTACCACAGACAAAGAGGATGACAAAGTAAATGCAAACCACCATGTTAGGGAAGATCGGCCCGCCGTACGCCATGATGCCGTCATACATCACGGCGTTCCAGTCCTCTCCGGTGAGAATCTGCGACAGACAGGCACACATCGAAACCCAACCGGACAAAAAGGAGAACTTCGAGTAGGGATGTTGACTAATGTTTTTTTTTAAAAAAATTAGTTCGAAAAGATCAACTAATAACGCCCGATTAGACTTTTTTTAGTGTTGTAGTTCGGACCCCATCCAGCAGAAGGCGCCAATGGACATCCTTAAGAGGACGGGACCGTTGATGTAGAAACAAAGATGGCGGCAGGCCAAATCAAAATGAGAAAAAGAAACGGTCCAGAGTCCGGTGTGGAATGCAAAATGCACTTTATGCGGTTCTATTTTGAAATATTAAACACTTGACAACCTTATTAAGTTTCACTTTAATCGCTCTCATTCAGCCGAACTGCATGACTGAGCAACAACAACTTTTCTTTCAAAAATTATTGATGTGCTACAAAGACGAGGGACAGAAAAGCAGAGCGGTTAACATGTAATATGAAAAAAACATCTTAATAAGCAAGGTTGCTTTTTGAGGCTGTTGTGAGTTAATAACCTTCATTGTGTCAAGTTTTAACATTTCTTCATTGTATAACATCTTTTTGTAAATGTTTCACGTTTTATTATTGTCATCTTCTATTTTTCTACACAGCATCCTAAGAGGGTCCTGCCTTTTTATATTTTATCATAAAAAATATATAATACAATTATTTTATAATAAAATAAAACCATTTTAGGGGAGTTTTCAAAACCCCTTGCTGAAGGATTTGAAAAGCCTCTGAAAGAAAATTCATGTATCTTTCTGAAGATGTGCAGACATTGTCTAGTATAAATAGAAATCAGTTTATTCATGTCAGAAAACCAAAAAATTGTGTTTATTCAGTCAGTAAAACAGTTGATATAAAATAGTAGTAAAATGTAATAAGTTTTCCTGTTTTTTTAAATTCAGTGTGAGTGTGTTATGAAAAACGTAGCTATAAAAAAGACTTGTGTTATGGAAAGACGGTCATCCCTCTTGATTAAAGAGGAAACTCAGGTTTTTAAGAAAATGGTCGCTTATTAACTCGTTAGCTGATTGATACAATTAATTCATTAATTGGTAACCTCCCTAACTTCTACCATAGAGAATATCACCAGATAGATGTAAATCACCTGGAAACATGTTAACAGAGCCTGAGGGAAGGAGTCAAACGTGCTTCTCTTCATCTGAGTATCGTCAAAGTTGAACTTCCCTCCAAACAGCTGCATCCCCAGCAGGGCGAAGATGATGAGGAAGAGGAAGAGCAGCAGCAGAAGGGAGCAGATAGCTTTCATGGAGTTGAGCAGTGAGGTGACCAGATCAGAGAGAGCAGCCCAGTGCCTAAAGACGGAGAAAAGAGGATGGGATGCATGCAGGAAGCAAAGTTTGATCTGAATATCTGGTTCTTTCTGGTACTGCTTACCGGGTCATCTTGAAAATCCTGAGCAGCCGGATGCAGCGCAGTACGGAGATGCCGATGGGTGGGATGACATCCATCTCTACAAGCAGCGTTTCGAGAATGCCGCCACACACCACGAAACAGTCGAAGCGGTTGAACAGGGCCATGAAGTAGATCTGAAGACCGAAGGCGTACATCTTCATCAGCATCTCCAAGGTGAAGAGCAGCAGCAGGATCTTATTGGCTCGCTCTGAGGGAACGGAGAAGATCAATCAGTCACTGCAAAAACACAAAATCTGACCAGGTATGTCTGGTCTGGTTCTAGTCTTAACATCTTTCATGAAATAAGACAAAACTCACTTACAAGTAACTTTTCAGCAAGATATAGGAACTTGTTTAAAGTAAATTATTCCTTAATATTGATCGAACCACAAACGTCAATGTGTTTTATTGGGATTAACAAATAATAATACTTAGTAAGAATGGTCGAGTCAAACCCCAGACCTAAATAAGAATTAGAATCTCACAAAACTAGGAACTAAATGTTCACAGACTTTGTTTTCAATGTCACTGTTAGAATGAGCTTATTCTAAGTCAGGGGTCTCAAACTCCAGGCCTGGAGGGCCGCAGTCCTGCAGTTTTTAGATGTGCCACAGGTACAAAACGCTGGAATGAAATGCCTTAATTACCTCCTCCTTGTGTAGATCAGTTCTCCAGAGCCTTATTGACCTAATTATTCTGTTCAGGTGTGGTGCAGCAGAGGCACATCTAAAAGTTGCAGGACTGCGGCCCTCGAGGACTGGAGTTTGAGACCCCTGTTCTAAGTCAATAACTCCTTATTGATTAAATGGTTCTAGTTCCACTGGCAGATAATTTCACTTAAAATATGGGGAAATGTATTAAGTGAAATAATCAATATTAAGGGAGTATATTCTTCTAAAAATGTGTTTTTCTAGAAACAAAGTAGTCTCAAGTTTGTCTTGAAACTAAACTGAAAATACTTGGTAAGATTTTGTGTTTTGTAGTGCAAAACTCCAGTGAGTCATAAAAATCTGGCAGAAGTAAAGGTTTTTTTCTTTCTTTTTAATTACCCTGCATTTCTGTGAGCCATTTTGGCTGTCCGTAATGCTCCGAGGCGCTGGCCACCGTGTTGAGGAACACCAGCAGCAACACCAACCAGTAGAAGTTTGTGGTCTTCACTGCAACCCTGCAGTTTTTTCTCATTGTGTGGTTCAGCTGGCACAACTGGTCACTAAAGGACAAATACAGCCTGTGTGTTAACTTAACACTGAGGCTGGACAAAATGGCTGAAAAACATAATTACAATATAAACATTTCATATCAGTCGACATCGATAATATCAAACGGTTTTTTGTTTTAAATATCTGAAAATCTCGTGGCAGTTATGAGGCAAAGTGGCGGAATCTTAAACTGCAGTTACTCAACAAGCTGTTGCTAGGTAACCAAAGAATGGTTACCTAGCAACTTTTCTTAGCTAGCCGTCAGAGGCTGAGTTGTTATAATGATCAAAAAATAAAAACACTGTGATCATACAATAAATAAAATGCTAAATATTTTGGTATTTATACAGAGATAATATAAATCGAACATTCACAACAATTTTAAATAAAACTACTAAAAAATGACCTAATTAAAAAGTTTTCTTTTGTATCTGATCCTAAAACAGTGAGTCAAACACACCACTGAACTATTACATCTGATTTTATTTTTCCATGTTTTCCAGTTAGTGCTAATTATTATGACCAAAACTAAGAAGTTCAATGAATGTGTGTGCTGCTCTCAGGTTTTTACTAAAAAAAGAATGTCTCACCAGAAGCTGTTAGCCATCATCTTCGCCCTTAAAAAAGAGAAAATGGCGCTCACTTTAGCACAATAATTAAATGATTAATTACTGAAATTTGTCTCTCCTCTGTTGCCTTACATGAGTGAAGCACAGAAGCCATTATCATCATCGAGATAAGCGATATCGTCGTCAGAGTCAGACTCTGTTAAACATACAAAATAGTCTGCAAACTGTAGCAGCAGCAAATAAAATAAACAGAACAGAAACTCATGGCTTTCATACCTCCTCCGTCCTCGCTGTGTTTGTACCAACCAAATTTCTTCATCATCTTTTTCTTTGCAATTGCAGCACCTTCAGACATGTAAAAAAAATTTTTTTGTTTTATGGGACGCTGAAATTCAATAAGGTGTGTGTTTGGTGGGAAAACTACAAAGAGGATTAGGGCCACCAAAAAAAAAAATTTAAATTCTGACTTTGATCCCAGAATTTTGACTTTTTTCTCAGAATTCTCACCTTTTTCCTCAAAATAATCACCTTTTTCTATGAATTTGGACTATTTTTCCTCTAAATAATTACCTTTTTTTTAAATCAAAATTCTGACTTTTTCACTTTTATCGTAGAGTGTAGAGACTTTAAACTGACTTCTATTTTTCCTTCAGAATTTTTAATTTAATTAATCTCAAAATGTAAACTTTTTGTTAATCTATGACAAAATCATAATAAATAACCAAACATTCTTAGGTAGTACATTCGTACTAACAGTTATATTGTTAGTACGTGAAAATAATCATATAGCTGTTTCTTCCTTGTCGTATGATTTGTAAACCTGCACTTTTTCAGAATTCTTTTTTTTTTTTTTTCTTTTTAGTGGCACCAGCCCTCTTCCATAGAAACACTTTAGGCTAACGTTTGTTTCCTTCTTCGTCCACATCCTCGGCTTCTATAAGCCAGTCCATGTATCCGATCATGTCCTCCTCCATCTGCTTGCTCTCCTGAGCTTTCTGCAGCTCTCCACGCGCAACGGCCTTCTCTCTTTCTTTGGAGAACTCGCTGTAAAAGATAAACACTTGAAAGTTTTGTGTCTGCCGGCATACGAGAGCTTCATCTGTGTTCAGAAAGGGTGAGATTGAGAGAAAAGTGGAAGTCAGCGAGACAGAAACTACCCACCCGCTCAACACACCCAATACAAGGTTGATGATGAAAAATGATCCGAAAATGACTAAAGAAACAAAGTAGACCCAGGGAATGTCGAAGCCGATGGCATCATTCATCTGTGCAGAAATAAAGACAAAGTACATATTGATAAAACATCCAAATATAACATGCAACCCCCATAAAGATGCATAAAAGTTCAAATAAAGCCATCTGTGTATTTCACCAACATAATCTCACTACAAAAACACAAAATTTTACCAAGTATTTTTCATGTAGTTTATATTGCAAATATCTTAGTACAGTAGAAATAAAACAAGTAACTTTTTTAGCAAGACATAAGAGCTAGTATTAGGCCAATCATTTAATATTATTAAAAAAGAACTAGTTCCATTGGCAGATTATTTCACTTGCAGCAAGATATTTTTCCCTTGTTATATGTGAAATAATCTGCAGGCAGAACTAGAACATTTTCATCAATATTAAGGAATTATTGACTTAAATTCAAGCTCATATGTCATGTTGAAAAGCTGCTTTTAAATTAGTTCTGTATTTTTTTCCAAGTGCATTAAAAATATTTGCACTAGAAACCAGACCAAAAATACTTGGCGAGATTTTGTGGTTTTGCAGTGTTCATCTGAAAACCTTTGGACAATTATTATTATTATTATTTAAAAAATCATTGATGCTCGCTAAATTCATGTCCTCCTTTATTGCCACAAAAGCATAATTGCTGATAATTATCTACAATAGGAAATTTGTTACAATGTTTAGAGAACCATTTTATTTCTTTTTTTAAAATTATTTTCATTTAAATAAAAACTGAAAACTTTAGTAAAAATAGAATGGATAATTTCTCTTTCTTGGAATATTGGTATTTGTGCAAAATTACGCAAAAATAACTACGTAGTATCCAACCTATGGAAGAGGATTAGGGCCACCAAAAATTAAAAAAAAAAAAGGATTCAGACTTTTTCCACAGAATTATAGCTTTAATCTCAGAATTTTTACTTTTTTCTCAGAATTATGACATTAATCTTCTAAAATTAGAATTCTTAGATTAAAGTTAGAATTATGAGGGGGGAGAATCATAATTCTGACTTTTTAAAGAAAAATTTCAGTGGCACTAATCTTCTTCCATACCAACCTAGTGACATAAAAACCGTTGACCTGAAGCGTGGGAGTTGTGCATGAATGTGTTTTTTTTACCCAGTAGAGAACATCTGTCCAGCCCTCCATAGTGATGCACTGGAAAACTGTGAGCATGGCAAAGAAAATGTTGTCAAAGTTTGTGATGCCGCCATTCGGACCCTCCCACTTCCCTTTGCATTCGGTGCCATTGGTGACACAAAAACGTCCGACTCCCGCAAAAGCACACGGGGACGGATCGTCCTCCACTATGAGGCCTGCATGGGACAGAAGAACATGAGGAGGAGGAAGAGGATGAAAGCAGAACATCAAGGCCTTTCTGGGAAGCCCAGACAACAGACCGACCTGTGCTGGTGTCGAAGCACGTCTTGTGCATCCTGCCGAGGAAAAGCTCCAAGCCGATGATGGCGTAGATTATGATGACGAACATGACGAGCATGCCGATGTGGAGCAGTGGGACCATGGCCTTCATGATGGAGTTCAACACAATCTGTAAACCTGACAGGACAAAATGATCATTCAGGGTTCCCAAACCTATCCTGCAAACCTACTAAATATGTAAACATCAACTTTTAGAATGTTTTTATTCACTATTCAATAATTATTATTTTCGTTTAGCGTAAATGCTAACCTAATTTCTTATGATTCTAGTTAGCCATGAGGGCTGTAGTGGAGTATTTTATTACCAGGACTTCAATAAGGTCTTCCTCATGTCATTATAGATTACCTGGTAAAATAATTTGTCTCTGTTAAGGTAATATGTGATATTTTATTTTAATCACAGATAAAATTTTATATCATCTCTACAGTATTTAGGTATTTTGCAGCGTTGTCCTCTACAGCAGCGCTGCCATTCAGTTCCTTTGGTCTTTTCAAAACTCTTTGGAGCTAAATTGGGGCGATTAAGCTTGTTTAAAAAAAAAAAAAAAAAGATTTTAAACTGAAAAAAAATTTGAATTTGAAAAGTAGTTTTGGACATTTTTCTCAATTTAAAAATTATTTTTCAGTTTCGAACTATTTTCAGTTTCAAAACAATTTTTCAGTTACATTTTTTTTTTTAGTTTTTTTTTTTTTCCGTTTGAACAAACTTTATGACCCCAATTTAACTCCATACTTGTTAATTCCATGCTTACGGTGTTGTTTTGAAGAACAAAGCAGTTTGGTAAGTTTTTCTGGCAACCAGTCAGAAAGATGAATATGGCACGTAACATTTCATTAAGTTATTTTAACTTTCACATAAACTTTCTCTGATCGTTTTCCCGTTTTCTTTAAGTTCATCTCAAGAAAACAAACATCCTTTGAATTCACAATGGCAGGCATTTCTTGGCAAACAATGAAAATAAAACATTTTGTTCTCAAGATTAACTCCCTAAAATGTCCGCTCTTGGCCTCTGTAGTAGTGCTTAAAAAACAAATCATATTTTATTTTAAAAAAAAGAAAATTCTAATAAGTTTATGCAATACATTTTTTAATTTTGCTTTTTTTTCTCATCTTCCCACCAACTTTCTGATGCTCCAGTTACTAAACGACAAACAGAAACAAAAGCCAACTGAGAAAATATATAAATATCAAACAAATATATACGTACTTGGCACGCCGGATACGAGCCGAAGAGGTCGCAGCACCCTGAAAGCTCTGAGAGCTTTAACATCCAGGCCTCCGGGTTTTCCTGCAGCATGGTGGGCCTCGCCAGGCTTATGGTCCGTCATTCCCTCCGCCATCACACTGAACAACCTGCACAGAGGACGGCATCAATGTTGCTCCGTAGGTTTTATTGACGAGCGATAGCTTCCAATGGTAAATTTTGAGATACCCGACGATGACGATGATAAAATCCAGCAGGTTCCAACCGCTGCGTATGTAGGCGCTGGGGTGCATCACTAAACCGTAGGCAAGGATCTTGGTGAAGGTCTCGATGGTGAAGATGACGAGGAAGACGTATTCAACTTGTTCCTTAAAATCAGAGCACAGGTTTGGCGGATCAGTGTGAAAATGCGTCACCACTTTGGTATTTTGTTGTATAGAGGGATTATTTGTTTGTACTAGGGCCGTTGCAGATAGAAAAAAAAGGAGTACATTTCAGCCAAAATAGTCAGAAACCTTTTGGATAATCTCAGAAATTTCTAGAAAAAACAAGGAAATTTCTGAGCTTGAAAAGTCAAATATTTGCTACAGAAAACTCAAAAGGTTTTTTGATTAATGTCAGAAATTTTCAGAAAAACACTTGAAAATTTCTGAGTTCCTAAAGTTGAAACTTTGCTAGAAAAAAATCTGAAATTTTTAGATTAATCTCAGAAATTTTCATGAAAAAACTAAGAAATTTCCAAGCTCATAAAGTTGAAAGTTCACTAAAAGAAAACTGTTAAATATTTGATTGTCAGAAAATTTCTAGAAAAAACAGGGAAATTTCTGAGTTTGAAAAGTTGAACATTTACTTGAAAAAACTCAGAGGTTTTCAGTTGAATGTCACAAATTGTCTATAAAGAAACTTAGAAATTTCAGAGTTTTAAAGCTGACAATTTTCAACTTTTGAAACTGAAAATGTTAATTTTTTTAACTAAAATTTCTGAAATTAATCTCAGAATTTCTGGGTTTTTTGGTGAAAATTTACTCAGCTCTCAATGAGACGTGCCAAGCCTATCTAAACAAGACAAACATTTCTATGGTTTAATTTATTTGAATTGCGAAGGACAAATTAAATATGACCATTTCTTCCTATTTTGGCTCTGACTAGCAGAAACAGTACAGCAGGCACAGTGAGAAAACACAGAAAGTTTTCAAAATCTCCACCATTAAGAAAAGATTTGTTCCTGGTGGTAAAACAACCTCCTTTGGCCAAGAGAAGATCGCTTAATGCTGGAGCTGGAATGGTTTTCTAACCTGCTAACCTGCAGCCTAAAACACGCTGACCCCACTTCGCTTTGCTGTGAACTTTCAGGTTAATGCTTCTAATTAATGCCGCTTGGACTTCACCTCAAACTGACACAGTTACCCTGCAGCAGTGGTGTAGTTTAACATAACAGAACAAGTTTAATGCTTGAAAAGCCTTCTTTAAAACCTGTTTATACATAAAAAAGAAGAGTAAGAGATAATAAATCCCTGTGACAGATCTTATACAGTCAGCTTAACTCATCTGTGAAATCCAATAAAGGGATCTACAAACATTCATCCTGCTGTTGGTATGTACTTGTACATGTGTGTGTGTGATGCTTTAAAAACACTCAAACTGCACTTTCAGCTTGTATTTTGAACAGGGCTCAAACAATTAATCGGATTAATCGTGATTAATAAATTATTGAAAATAATCGTCAACTAATTTAGTAATCAATTAATCGTTAACTGGAGGATACAGACTCAAACCAACGACTTTTAGCTGAAAGAATAACATAATAATTAAGACAAAATTTAACAAAAAAATATATGCATTTGGCATTTAAGATAAAAAAAACTTAAACATGTTCTTCCCATTACTCCTGGAGTGGCGTAGTTTTATATTTACCACTTTCAAATTCTGCAAAAACAAATAAACAAAAAAAATACTTGCATTAAGCAAAAAAACCACAAAAAAACAGAGTTGCTCTACACTGTATTTTTATTATGCTTTGCTTCAAATGTTCAAGCATACACTAAAAAAATTCTGTTATTAGATTTTAGACAATAAAATATTAATTTTCTTATTTAAAAATGGATTCAATTATTTGTTTATTTGGATTTTTATGAATTTGTAATATTGTGTAAAAACACATAAGTGGTTAAATAAAAAATCAGCAAACTTTGCCAATTTTGTTGCCTGATTAATCGATTAATCGTCAGAATAATCGATAACTAAAATAATTGTTAGTTGTAACCCTAATTTTGAATATTTTTTTACAATCGTCACACTGTAAAATGACTGCTCCTACAATATGATATTAGCAATATTTCTTCTATGGATAACATACATATTTTAATCAATTATTTAGTCAGGCTGATTGGTTTCTTTCTACATAGTTAGAGTTAATTTCAGGTCTTTTAGTGAAAAAACTACCATTACAGAGGAATAAGGATAGACATTGAGATGGGAGGAGTAGAGACAAAGCAGATGGTTGGAGTTTAAGTAAGTCATGAGCTTTGACAAGCTTCTCCAGTGAAGGTCACACTGCATCTCTAACACCATTACCTCCACGTGAATACTCACTTCCTGGTTAAACTGCATGCCGACTCACTGTTCTTCAGAAGAATATTGCATTTTATGCTTTTCACAAACTTAAAAGTCTGATTTTTAACATTTCTATTACATAGTCCATCTTGCTGTATATTTAAAATCACCTTTTTTCCGAAGCAGTTTCTCAAACATCGTGTATAAAAGGCTATTCTCTGTATTTTTATGGGTTTTATTTGCGTTGAATTCAATGAATCTGTAACAGGGTTTTATTTTAACATTATTATAGATGTGAGGTTTGTCAAAATTTGCTTATTTATTCTTTGAATTGATTTTGTTTAGTAAAGAAGTTGTTTCTCCATACATTTATTAGCGTGTTAAGTTTCGTTGCGCTGCTCGTGGCAGTTGGTGGTTACCATAGTAACCAGTAACTGACAACTCCTCCCCCCTTTTCTGTTGCCGTTCGTAACGATGGTACATATTAGGGTCAGCTCCATGTTCTCTTTACAAATATTATAATTTGACATATTTTAGACAAATGTAATCATATTCAGTCTTTTATGAGTAATTTTGTGGTGTTTTGTATATGTTTTGTTATCAATATTAATGTTCTGCATTTTAGCTATGTTTAATTTTACACCTGCTAACTGCTGCTAACTGCTAATAGCTACAATCACAGACTGATCAGATTGTCAATTACTGTAAGGATGAAAATTGGCTGATCATGTTTTGTGAAAATGTCATGATTTACGCCATTTCTCATGTTTTCTGTCTATAAAAGCCAACAAAACATGATCTTTCATTATGTTTGAGCCAATTTGTCTCCAAAGTATCTGGTTGTTAGTAAAGGTTTTCATACTCTTTAAACTTCTTTACATTTTGCCGAAATCATCTTCTGTCAAAATAAATTACATTTATGTTAGAAAGTTGACGATATAAAATTCCAACAAATATAAATATGTTTGAAATGTGACAAAAGTATAACATAGTTTTGCAAGAGACTGTACAAAAAAATATGTTTTCACTCAAAAAATTATTAAAAGATACTCACCGGTAGCACTGAAGCAATCAATTGATTATTGAAATAATCAACTAAAACAACAATTGATTAATCATTAACTGGAGTATTCAGATTCAAAAAAGGTAATTTGCTGAAAACCCAACATATTCAGTATAGTAATTCAACCACGACTGTATAAATATGTATGCATAATTAGAATTTAATATAGAATCACCTTTGCCGGTAAATATGTTTTACCCAAAACTCCTTAAGTGGCAATGGTTTAGCTTCATTCAGTTCAAATTCACTAAAGGAATGCACTATTATTCAATTTTAAGCAATTAAATATTTATTTTGTGTTTAAAAATGGTTGAATTATCTGTATATTTGCGTCATTTGATCTATCTCTAATATATAAAAAAAACTTAAGAGGTTCACTGAAAAATCTGTAGAATTTGCCAATTTTTATCGGATTGTCTGAATAATTGACAGTATAATCGACTTTTAAAATAATTGTCAGTTGCAGTCTTACTTACCAGTTGGTGGTTGGTGTGGTTGGAATCATCATCTGGATATGGCTTTGTGACCCCCATGGCCACACAGTTGGCAAAAATAGCTAAAAGAATGAAGATATCAAAAGGCTTGGAGAACAGAGTTAAGGTTTTAGCGAGAATAAATCTGCAACCCAGTGCCAAAACATAGCATCTGCTTTACATGTTTGCAACAACAGAATAATTGTCAGTGCAACAAATGGTGCAAAGATATGGCACATTAAAAGACATTAAAGAAAAAAATATATTAAAAAATGTCTGTGTAAAAATGTTAATACATACGTTGGCTTATTAGGACCATTGTTAATAGAAAACAAAATAGGAGTTAGTTTCCATCAAAAAATTCTGCCCAATAAGTTTTCTAAAAAAAAACAAAAACTCGTAAATTTCTACGTTTCAAAAATAAAAATTTAAAATTTGCTAAAAATAATTTTAAAAATCTCTGAAATTTTGAGATTAATCTCAGCCATTTTCTAGAAAAAAGCGAGGACATTTTTGTGTTTCAAAAGTTGAAAATTTGCTAGGTTGAGTTTAATCACAAACTTTGTACAAAAGTCAACAACATTTCTCAGTTCCAAAGGCCAAACATTTGCCAGAAAAAAAAACTCTGAAATTTTGGAGGAAAGAACTTTTCTGAGTTTGCCTTGCAAACTTTCAACTCAGAAACTGAACTTTTTCCTTTAGCAGAAATTACTCCAAGTTTGAATTAGTTTTGTCCCAAAGGTTCAGGACTGAGTGGAGCAAAATGTTTGGAGAAGAACTTTTATATTTTGTGACTTGTAGAATTTAATCTCTATATCTGAATCTGTGACGGTTTAACTGTTGAGCGATGAACAAATATTCACAAGTTTTGTTTTTCTTCTGCACAAGTATGTGAATTTGTTTTGGACCATTTGGACCAAACTGTAAGTGTAAGACTTTTTTTAAATGTGAGCCAAATAATAGAATTTGCATCTTGTAGTTAAGAATTTGAAGTGGTTTGACTGCTGTCTTGTGTTGTCTTTGTTACAGACTGAAAAAAAATCTATAATTAGAAAACTTCCAAAAGGCAGAAATACTTCTGCACCAAAAACACATTAATAAGAATTATTCATGCAAACGTGACACGAATAAAGACATGCACAGGAGGAAATAAAGGATATTTCCACTCCACCAGGGCCAGGGCTGCCATGCGGATTGGGTTGCTCAATGTGAGGCAGCAGAGCGCTCTGGGGGCCCTCAGGGCAGACTTGTTGGCCTGCATGGCCTTCTTGGCCCCCCCGCCCCTTTTTCTGGCCGAGCCAGTTGACCCCAGGGTGTCTGATTTGCCCACATCGCCCACAGGCGGGGCATCTGTACATACAAAAGTAAAACAAGTAAAAGATCAGAATGAAATCATATAAAAAAGTTCTCATGAGGGAAGTTTTGTTATTGCCTGATGAGACTAAACCAAAAACATCTGGACACAATTTAAACAATCTGGGAGTGAAAAACATCACAGCACATTAAAAAGAGAACTGTAAAACAGATTCAGTAAAAATAACCAAGTCAAGATGTTGGTTGTTTTCCAACTTGTCATTGTTTTTTCTTACTTTGCCACTGCAATGTAATTTTTTTTTTTTGTTAAGAGGTACGACAGAAATTTTTTTTTCTGTTGTTTTGTAATTATGTAAATCAAGGCAACTTTATTTATAAAGCACCTTTCAGCCAGAAACAAATCACATTGAATTGCCTTGTTGCTGAAAATACGACACACAAATAAGATTGACTTTTGATTTATAACAAATTAATTGTGCAGAACGTATCATTATGTAATTTCTAATGAAGGTTCCTCACTAAGGAGACAAAGTTTACAGTTTTATTTACAAAGCTATTAGAGGTGGGTAGAGTACCCAGAAAGTAAAAGTACTTTGACATATTTTTACTCAAGTAAAAGTAAGAAGTAGCCATCCAAGAAATTACTTGAGGAAAAAAAGTATTTTGTAGAAAGTCTACTCAAGTTCTGAGTAACTGATCAAACATTAATCATTTAATATTTAAAAATTACATCATCATTGTGCCACAAACATCCAGCATGTTTTTAAAAACCGACTTTGGCACATCCATTCATTACATTTGGCCCAAACCAGCAAACGCTGTAAAAGAAAAGTCTTGCTTTCGTTGCTGGGAATAAACGAAAACCGTTTTATAGACTTAAAAAATGGAAAGTCCAAAAAGTTACAAAATTGTAAACATGAAGGCAAATGTAAAATATTACATTTTTATTTATTATTGTGCAGGTAAAAGAAAAATAATTTACAACAATATGTTTGCGTTTTTAATTCGAGGGAAAATAAAAATGCTGTCCACTGAATACTTTCATCAAAACGTTTGTGTAAAGTTTAGCACACTTTTAACATTAGATATCTTAGATTCAATTATATTTAGGGGGGAAAAAGCATAAAAGTGGATGTTTGGAAAAGATGTTTGATGGCATCCTGGACATCACACCGTTCTTATCTAACACAATTAAGAGAAGATGTGCTTGCAGGAAAGAGATGCTGAGTCCTGCGGGTCTCGCATGATAAGACCAGCTGTGACCTACTTCTTTATAAGGAGCAGCAAGGCCCTTAGCGCAGCACTGTCCCCAAGTAGACCCATGAACACCTGTTAGCAAAGGTGTTGCATTGACATAAATTCACCTGCACTTTAAAAAAAAGGGACAAACAAAAACGTCTCTAATTTACGGTAGTTTACGGTTGGACTGATTTTTACCTGTGAAATTCTAATTTACGGTAAAATACAGCTGCCGGTATTTACCGTAAATTAAAGACGGTATTTTTAATTTTTTTTTACACAGCTAGTGTTAAAAACACTGTAAGTTTTCTTTTTTTACACTGGGAAGTCTGTGCTTTTTAAAGAAAATAATAACAGTAGTAACAGTAAAACGTAGAAAGCTTTTTCAGTAATGATGGGTTGAAGTAAGTTCTCATCTATGACCAGAAATACATCATGAAAATATCGGAGGACTAATGAAACACTGTACGAAAATAAACAACTGTATGTTTTTAGCCTATTGCATGACGATAAAGTGAGTAAGTATTACCTTTTTTTGCTCCTTCCATTTCCGCAGCTTCACAGCAGGCAGTCACCTAAAATAACGCACCATCAACTCTTTTGTATATCTGTGATGCGTAAAGGATCACAGATATATAAAGGGTTTTTTGTTGTTGTTGTTTTTGTTCTTCTTCTTTAGAAGAAGAAAAAACCTTCAAGAGGTTTTAAAAAAAATCAAGGCTGGCACATTTTATAAAGTGCAAAGTTCTGGCCGAAAAAGGATCAAATTAACTCCACCCTTTAGCAACTTGTCGCGCAAACCAAATGAGATATAAAACAGTTGTACTCCGGCGCGCAACGGTGAGCCTTGCAGAAGGAGAGGCGGTGGTGAGCCGGCCGGGATTAGAGAGGCTGAGCCGGTTAAAAGGATGACGGAGGAAATCTGTCAGGGCGCAGGAGGAGGAGGACGAACGAGATTCAGCAGCAAAATCACATTTATGAAAGGAAACAAAACTGTCCAGATGGAGAAGTTGGATGAAACTAGCAGAAAACTGTTTTCAGAAGCACGTCTGTGCAGTACACCGGAAGAGACGGCAGGGGGCGCATCTTCACAGACAATAGCATAAATTGACATAATGAATCACATTTCTATTTAAGTTTAGCTCATCGTTTAGCTCTAAATTACAATAATCAATTATAAATGCAGATATAATATTTGGAATGCTTAAAAATTAAGTATTTTATTGAACGGCGAGGCTGAAATCAGAGAAGAAGTAGCCAGGAAATTATATTTCAACATATTTTATTCAAGCTAAAGTAAAAAGTAAATGTTCAAAAAATTACTCAAGTAAGAGTAAAAAAAAGGATTTGATAAGGTGCCAAGTAACTGATCAAAACATCAATTATTTAATATTTAAAAATTACATAATCAGACAGACAAATATATAAAATTAAATGTAAATTTTTGTATTTTAGGGATAAAAATGGCAATATTTCTATAAATAATTACAAATAACAAATTAAGGCAAAATATAATTTTTCCAAAATCAGTTTCTTTCAATATAAAACTTATGAAACTTTAACAAAACCTTCAGGTGTGTGTCTACAGCTGGTGAACCTTTGGTTAAAACATGTTTGTTCTTCATTCAGTGAAATTTTACTCAAGTAAAAGTAGCAACACTTCAAAAGTAAAGAGTACAGCATAATAAAAATACTCCTAAAAGTACATTTTTCTAAAACGTTACTCCGGTACTGACTACTCAGTTTTAGCTAAAATTCACAACCATATCAGTCACAGAAATAGCAAAGAACCTGTTTGTTTGTCTCCACCAGGAGTTATGTTTAAGATCTATTCATTAAAAACGTTTCCCTTACATAAACCCAGTTTAGTTTTCTTTTTACTTTGTACACACTTGTTCCACTTCAGCCCTTTCCTTGGAACAATTTCCCGGCAGTTTTGGCTCCTGAGTGAGGATAGCCGTCGCTCCAGGTGAGTTGGGCATTGCCTGAGGCCAACGTTTCCCTGCAGATAGTTTCATATCTCCAGAATAAATCCTACTAAGTCTTTTTTTCATGTGTTGTTTTTGTTAGATTGCCCAAAGCGATCAAACATGTCTGTGATTTCAACACAGCTGAGCTCCATGGATTTCTGTCACAAAGGATTCAAAGAAACACATTAAAGCTTGAGGAA
This sequence comes from Xiphophorus couchianus, assembly GCF_001444195.1. NCBI lineage: Eukaryota > Metazoa > Chordata > Actinopteri > Cyprinodontiformes > Poeciliidae > Xiphophorus > Xiphophorus couchianus. Next base: position 12,771,449 of record NC_040251.1, read on the forward strand.
AGGAAAAGAAAAGAAAAGAAAAGAAAAGAAAGGAAAGGAAAGGGAAAGGAAAGGAAAGGAAAAGAAAAGAAAAGAAAGAAAAG